>NW_015113049.1:0-13209 GCF_001443285.1 Poecilia latipinna
AGGGAGGAGATCGGTTATTTTTTCAGAGATTATCTGTCTCATGTTGAGACAGCGAAAGTTTTAATACGTATGTAAAATGTATTTTTTTTAAGTTAGATGCTGCAGGTTTAAGCAGAGGTTCGGTGTGAGAGTCACTACCAGGTGGAACAGAAGCGAAGCTCCGTCTGTGAAATATTACTACCTGTAGCGTAGCAGCGGTTCAACAGCGAGAGCAGAACCAGCGTCTTACATCGCAGCTCGAAGACTTAAATAATTTTGCGGGTTTCTTTGTTTAGCTTTCTGACCGTCATGCTAATCCGGGTGAATGTTTGTAGCTGTGCGCTGCTTTACCTGCTATCTGGTCGCTCCGTATGTCTTTTTTACTGCAGTGAGCCTCGATGTAGCCAAACTCCGTCAAGTATGGCTTTGTTTTTATGCCATATTAGACTCGTTGTGTTGATGCATTTTGACGTGCTTCAATTTTCCGCCGCAACACGCAAACTTCCCCATTCACTCAGTGCGTTATGGTTCCACACAACATCGCTTAGGATTTGCTGCTGCGCGTTTGCGCAGTGTGAAGGAAAGAGGAGACCAGCTGCACAGACAGGCTGCGAAATGAGATGCAGGTGATCGGTTTTTATGATCGGCAACAAGAGACCGTGATCGGCAATCACCGATCATACACTTTTTCACGGAAATCGGTCGATTATGATCGGTGACCGATCGATTGGCACACCTCTAGTCATAAACATTCATAAAGACTCCTTCATGTTCATGACAGGTGTTATGTCATGTTTATGATAGTGTCATGTCAGTCTTATGCACACCCCTTCAAATAAAGTGTTACCACATATTTGACCAAGATAGTCAACCTGCTTGAGTTTCTTTATCATGTATTTTACATTGACAGTTCTACTCCTAATTATACTGACTGAACAAATTAAAGTTATTTTTACATGTTTGACTGAGCTAATGGTCAAACATCTACTGCAGCAGTACATCACACTTGTAATTCAGTACATTTATGTCTGTTAAAACAATGTCATTCAGCTGTTTTTCTGTATCAAATCGATATTGGCCGATAATAACTCTGATATCTGTATCAGTATTGGTGGAAAAAAGTGGATCTGTGCACCCTTAATAATTAGCCCAAATAGTTAAATTATTGTAAGCATAAGGGATAAATATTACATGTTTAATTTGTTATTGTGCAGGAAAAAGATAAATAAATCACAATAAGGTTTTTGCATTTTTAACTGAGGAGAAAATAAAATATTTTGAACTCAAGTCGCAGATTTTGGCCCTTGATGCAAAACGTTTTGACACCCCCGCTCGGGACGGTTTGAAAATAATGTGTCAATAGTTGCACAGTCAAACGGTGTACATTTTTCAGGCATGTTTCTCAATGTCAGAATGTCCAGCTGTTAAAATGGATACCGTCTCCATAGCAACTGACCCAACTACCTCCAAGCAGTTTTGCCAGGGATAGGCAATTATCTGTCCTCATTGTTTGGAAAGTAGATCAGTAATTTTGAATAAAAAAATATATGGGACATAGAAGGAAATCTGCGTTTAGCCACACTGCTTTTTGACATCCAGAGAAAAGGAAAGAAAAGGTCACCTTCAGCTGCAGGGAGTTTTGCCACGCTGCCCTTTAACAATTCATCACTTTTCAACTGAAAATATAAACTCGGCATCGAACGCTCACCATGTTCCAGTTCAGAGCAGAACTTCTATCATTGCAGTCTTGACCTTAAGGGCACATCTAATGATTAACTTCATCACCCAACACCCCAAAGCTGAATCCATCTCAAGTAATGTGTATGAAAGTGGACCAGGGTAGTTAGATTTTTTCTTTTTTGACTGAGTTTCAGCTCTGACAAATTGAAGATTATGGAACGGTTTTGATGTGTGAATGATTCAACCATCTACTAATAAAGAGCAACGTGGAAAAATCTGCTTTCATAACCCGTTAATAATGCATGTGACTGTAACAGGAAGTATTGGTTTCAGGCTGTAGATACAGCTTTTATTCATATCAGTAGGTTTACAATAGAGCAAGATTACTTCAGTTTTTTTGTCCTAACAGGTACAGAGGAGGAAGATGATGAACATAGTTCTACGGGTCTTTGGATATTTCTTGTATCATGTTAAATAATTCATACCAGACTGAGTGCTAGTCAAACTGATGAGCAACATTATTGTATTGAGAATGTGATCAAGTGGTACTTTATGCACAACATGACGTACATAAGGCTCAGGTTGATTTCTGAACAGCTTGCTGGAGAACCATGTTCAGCCAGAGATTTATATATGCAGAAAGCAGATTTTTTCCAGGAGTTTATCTGGTGCCTTGCTTGGCTGCTACACAGAAAAAAATCACAAATACTGAATTTAGATAAAACGTTATTATAAAATGTATGACATGATCAGATTTTACTTGATGTTATTCTTCCTTCTGCTAATGTAATTTAATGTTTTGATTATGACAGCGGTGGCGATGTTGCCATCTGTAACTGAAGGTGGAACCGATAAGTTGGCCCTGATTTCCTTACTTTTTGGAGTTTAGATCAATGTTTGTATGTGAAACTGTCCTGATCTTATCTACATCTACAAAAGCCTGAAAATCATCCACCGCCATGAGAGAGCATTGATTGCTCACCAGGTTCGGTCTGCACATGCACTATTACCAACAGTCACCCCCAGTATTGGCAACTTAGCAACTTTGTCGCTATATTTATCAACTTTTTAGACTAAAAAAATCAGTATCTGCCTACAGATACCAAACCCAGCTTTGAATCGACGGGTCAGGCTTTTCAGAAATTGTGATTGGCCAGAAAACTGCAATCAGTGCGCCCATACTATTTATCTGATTGAGATGTGTTAAAACGGAGCTGTTTCTGAACGATGAAGGCCACTGGGCTGACATTTTGACACCTGTGACTTAATAGAGAATGGATTTGTATCAGCAGTAATACCCAAACTGCTGTAAAATATTGGACATTATAGGGAGATAAAAGGTCAACATTTTGTTGGCCTCATAAACTGACCAACCCAGACATTCATGCATGCGTCCCATGTGTGTGAAGATCAGGTGACTTCAGAAACCAGCTGCTTCCCATTATTCTGATTGACAGTACATATGCAAATCCTTCAACAAAGCAAACTTAATCAATGCAGGAAGCCGTAAAACATCGATGCCTTTGTGCATCGTTAATACATCCGATGTGCACGTCTTCATGTCGACTTATTTCTACTTTTTCAGGTCCAACAGGGAGTGTCAGATCGACCAGCACCACAGGAACCAGTGCCAGTACTGCCGTCTGAAGAAATGTTTCCGTGTCGGCATGAGAAAAGAAGGTAACTACCCGCTGCCACTGGCCAGCTCCCGTCCAGTCTGATCAGCAAGAAAAGACGAGTCAGGGAGGGGCAAGTTGGGATTACTGGAAACATTGATTGTGCGTTTATACGGGAATAAAGCCTGAGAATTCCCTCCTCATGTGCATAAGCTGCTTTTAGAAAATGAAATGGGGCGGGGGGGAAAAATGTTCCTTATCCAGCTCCTCCTCCTTTACATGTGGGGAAAAAGCTACATGTGACTGAACAGCCTGTTATTAATAACAGGGCAGCATGATTTGGCTCAGATCGAGATAGCTTAGCATTAGTGGCTGCATGGCTGTGTTGAGCTACAGAAACGATATAACACAGAGAACTGAGCAGGAACAGTCAGTGTTGGGTGACTGAGCTCATATTCTACAGGTGAAAATACAAAAATAAAAAATAACCAGTCAAACCTCCAAGTTATTAAGGCCTGTCATTTAAGCAGAAAGGTAATTTTCATAAAAAAAAATTCTGTGCAAAAACACTTTTATACTCTGCACTAGTAATGTGAAGCGTTCAGCGTCTAGCAGTCATTGAGATTTTTAGGGTCATGATTCGATTCAAACAGTTTGTAATTCAGACGTCCATTTTCCTATTTAAACTACGTGACTAACAAGAGGAAGAGACTGTGTAAAGTCCCAGTTTTAAATTAATGTCCTTTAAGGTTCCATGTTGTATCAAATTCCATTGCTTTATCTTCAACCAAAGTAGGTGTGTGTATAAAATTAGGATAGCTTAGCTGCCTGGCTTCTGGGAATTCTGAATAGATTCAAAATGTATTAAAGTTGTACATCTTTGCCGCTCCTATTTGCGAGTATACTTCATATCGCATTTCCATATCTCTTTTTTTTTATATATATATATATATATATATATATATATATATATATATATATATAAAATATTTTCTGCATCTCTACTTGGCACTATGTGGGTTAAGGCTGCAGAGAGCCATATGCAGTGTGAGAAGGACAAAGCTGCTGCCAAGAGCCACAGACAGACCTGACAAATTTCACAATTTTTACGATTCTTTATTGTAACACAGTAAGATTCCCCAAACATCAGTTATGGTTTTTTTCAGTCTTAAATTTAATTCAAGGTTTTAAAAAGCCTTAAATTTGACTAACTTATATCTGCACATTGCCTCTATTGTCATTGCTTATGTGTCTCCTAAACCATCCTGCTGACCATGTGCTCTTTTTCCCTGTAGTGGCTTGGCACACGCATACGCACACGCACGTAGACACAGACATGCATTCCCTCTCTCGAGTGTTTAGTTGTTTCTTTCCTCATAATCACAGATCATAAAGCATGCTAATGAGACACATTATGGCTCCCTGTGGAAAACTTCTCTCTGCTGCACCGCCTGCATGGAGAGGTCAGAGGTCAGCATCTCTGCTGCGTTCCTGTTTAGAATTCTGCAGCTCGCTCTGGGATGAGCTGGTTCTTGCAAAAGCTCGCCACATGAACTCCTTTCCCTGAATGTAGCAGTCAGTGATCCAGCTGCCCTCTGATTCACCAGTAATGCTGCAAGTCATGGTGAACCTTCTTTTTCTGACACTGATCGATTTGGAGCTCAGAGGGAAAATCTGTCTGTTAAACGGGCAGTGTCGTGTAAAATCCACTTTTTTAGCTTTACGTCATGTTGTTCACTCATCAAAAGTATTGGCTTGATTCTTTCATGGGTGTTTGAGAAATCATTTAATCTCCATGGCAACCATTCACTGTTCCAAATGCCTGGGTGGACACAGACATAGATGTAGCTCCTGAGCTTCCACATTACAGAGCAACCTTCTCCCCACAACTCCCCCACTCGGCTTCTTCAGACTAGCCAGCAGCAATTAGCAATCACCTGGCAGGACTGCGGATCTGTTGAGCTCATTATAGGAGCTACGTCTCAGTGCAGCTCTGGTAAAATGTAGTTAAAGGGATATTAGAGGAGCCATGTTGTGATGACTTCCAGAAGGTACAATACAGCTTCCAGAAAGCTGTATTGTGCTGCAAAATGACCTGGAAAACGCATAATACTGCCCTTTTAAGAATTTAATATTTTTGCTCAGATTTCTGAATAAAGTGATTACGCCTGTCATGATGAGAAATTTTACTGGACGATAAATTGTCCCAGAAGTTATTACAATAAGTGATAATATTGTTGAGTTGTAATAATGGTGCAATAATGCAAGTTTGTTCTCAAAGATCAGTAAACGTTAATTTTGTAAAGAACATTTCACACAAGAACTGGAGGATATTATAAATAACAACAAAAAATAAACGACCAAAAACAATAAATAAAATGGAAATAAAAATCACAAATGAAAAAGCTAATGATGTCAAAATTGTCCTTCAAAAAATATTAATCATCACAATGGAACTTACTGGCCTGATTTTAATTTATCATATGATTGATTAACTGGTTATTGTGACAGTATTAAAAGTGATATTCTTCAAGCTCTTATTAAAGTTTCCATCTGCCTTCAGATCCACCTCATAGTTTAACATCTTCTTTGCAGATAAGTGACATACTTTAACTTCTCAAACATTTTGTTTGTTCTCTTACCTCCCCAAAATCCTTCTTCCTGTTTCCCTCCCTTCTTCCCTTTTCCCCCCTGGTCCCCCAACCAAACTACAGCAGTTCAACGCGGGCGGATCCCACCTCAGCCGAGCCTCAGTCCCTCCATCACACCCATAGGTGGTGCCAGCGGCATCGGTGGGAGTGAGTTCTACAACAACAATGGGGGCGGCGGAGGGGGCCAGCCGGTGTCGGAGCTCATATCCCAGCTGCTCCGGGCAGAGCCGTACCCCAACAGCCGATACGGACACCAGTACAACCAGCAGGCGGGTCCAGACAACGCCATGGGCATCGATAACATCTGTGAGCTGGCTGCTCGGCTGCTCTTCAGCACCGTAGAGTGGGCCAGGAACATTCCCTACTTCCCTGAGCTGCCTGTGTCGGATCAGGTCAGCGCTTCATGTCTGTGTTTTTTTTTTATTTTTTACTCTTGTCTGTTGAAAATCCTCTGAGAAACAGACTGCAGTCAGATTAAACCGAAGAACAAAACCAGGCTGTGACCGTTCCTCCAACCCACAGGTGGCGCTGCTGAGGCTGAGCTGGAGCGAGCTTTTCATCCTCAACGCGGCTCAGTCGGCCCTGCCGCTGCACATGGCGCCCCTGCTGGCGGCGGCCGGCTTCCACTCGTCGCCCATGTCGGCTGAGCGCGTGGTGTCCTTCATGGACCAGGTGAGGATGTTCCAGGACCAGGTGGAGAAGCTGATGAGGCTGCAGGTGGACTCGGCTGAGTACAGCTGCCTCAAGGCCATCGCTCTCTTCTCACCAGGTGATTGTTGTTGTTCATGCCTGTCCTCAGGGTCACTGTTCTCCCTCACTGCAGTTCTGAGTTCACATGAATTAAAGGGGCAGTACCATATAATATCCACTTTTGAGCTTTACATCATGTTATAATGTTATTCCCTCATCAAAAACATACCGGGAGTGTTGCTTGGATTTTTTTATGCACGTTTGAGAAATCCTTTAATCTCTATGGCAGCCATTCAGCTGCGCAAAATGGCTGCTTGGACGATCTCCCTCACCTCCTTCACACTAGCCAGCAGCAATTAGCAAACACCTGGGGGAACTGTGCCTCTGCTGAACTCATTATACCAGGTACTTCTCAGTGCGATGCTGGTTGAAATGTTGTTAAAGAGTTAGCACGTGATGTGATGTCAGAGACTTTTAATTGTAATTTTAAAAATGTGGGGTCCAACACAAAATATTAAACTTTTAATAAACACACTTTGCCTTCTCCTTAATTTCAGAGTACAGGGGACCGTGGTTTTTGTGGGCGTTAAGGGCTACAAACAGCTAAAATCTGCAAATACTTGTGACCCCTCTAAAATTGCATAGAACTAGTTATTTTAATAGTTCAAACAACAAATATACCTAAATATGAATGAATGAATAAGCACAATGGAAACCCTCTGAGCACTACAGCAGAAACTAACATCTCCAATCTTTCATATCTAATTCTTGAGGGTACAGCCAAGAAAAACAAATGGCATTGCAGGACTGACTGCTTTTTGAACACTAGACAAATAGTCTGCCAAGTAGCATTCTAGCTTCCCAAACTGATTTTTTTTTTCAAATATTTTAGATATTCATCACAGTAAAATCCACAAATACTGATCTTTATATTGAATTATTAGAGTTTGTTAAACACAGCAGGAGTTGTGTTTATCAAAGACAGTGTGACCCAAACCTTGTTAGGCCTGTCACAATAACAAATGTTGCTGGATGATAAATTGTACCAGTAATTATTGTGAAATATGATAATATTGGTGTTTTGAGATAATTTCTAAGTGGTATATTAATATAACATCTCAAAGACCAATACACTTTAATGTTTTAAACAAGTCAATACTGGAACTGGAAGATAATAAATAAAATAAAACGCAACAAAAACAATAAATAAAAACAATAAATAAAATAAAATAAATAAATAATAAATAAAATAAAATGGAAATAAAAACCACTTGTAACCAAAACCATAAATTAGATTATGATGTCTCTGTAAGCAATTTTTTTTTCAAAAATATCATTCAGAATATAATTTATCAAGCTCATTGTAATTTATCATGTATTTAATTGCTTATTGTAAGACACGTGTTTTTTCAATCAAGCAAACTGGATACCTTTATTTTAATAAGTTAACCTTTCCAAGTCCTTTTTTATTTTTAGAGCCATAAGAATTAATGCATGCATACTTTAATTTTAAACATATTCTTTCTCTCAGTATTGTGACATTTAGCAAACAGAAACACTTTTGGTGATTCTGAGAATAAAAAAGGAGAAGTTTGGTCTTTAACTTCAGAATGTGTTTGTCTTTTTTTATTCGCTGTATGTAAACTTCTGGCTGCTGGAAGAATATGTGTCGAAACAGACGACTGGTGTGCAAAAAAGAAACGGTTGCTGATATCAATTATTGATCTGACCTGCTGTAGCGCCATCTCTTGGCCTGTTGATGAAACTGCAGTAGTTCTGTTTTGTTTCCTGCAGTTGAGCAACAGCAGTGATCATTGTGCAGCTTTGTGCTTTTCACCATAGTTTGTCACAATAAGCAGTTAATAAGGTAATCAATGTCAAATTTATTTATATAGCACAATTAAAACGGCTTCAAAGTGCTTCAGTTTACGCCAACCATCATAACATAAAACAAAGATAAAAGCAATAAAAATAAACATTAAATAGCAAACAGAAAACAAGTTGAGTAAAAGTTTCAGAAAAACAGCAACTCAATCAGTCAAAACAGATAAGTTCACTTTTAACCACTCAATAAATTATAATTAGCTCAATTTTCTTTCTGAAGATTGATATTTTTTGAAGGGAAATGACAGACGTCACAATCCATTTTATTTATGGCTTTGGTTGTGTTTGTATGCCTATTTTATTTATTCTTTTTGGTTGCTTAATTTTTGATATTTGAAATATCTTCCAGTTCCAGTGTCAAGTGTTCTGTTGTAAAACTTATTTGTCAATGAGAGGACTGTCATTCTCTGTGTATTTCTTGAAAATGGTCTCAAAACATCAATATTATCATTTACTTCAATAGTTACTGGGAAAATCTATGGTAACGAGCGTCGGCACTGCTGCTGGAAATATCACAGTCACAACTACAAATTTTGTTCAACAATAAATTGTCCCAGAATTTATTGCAAGAAAATAATAATGTTGTTTTGAGATGGCATAATAATGAACACATTCTCAAAGATGAATAAACTTGAAATTATAATAAACATTTAACATTGGAATTGGAAGACATTTTAAATATACAAAATAAACAACAAAATTAATCATTAAGAAGAAAGGGGGGGGGGGGAGCTTTTATCATCCAGTTTTTGGTAGAGAAAAACAATAAATCATGCCAGTGGAAATTATTGAACTTGTTTGAATTTATCATGTGATTGACTGATGTATTGCTTATTGTGACAGGAAACGTTAAAGAAGCAGCTCAACATGAAGCGTTTAGGTTTTTTAGATAAAGTTGAGATCAGCTGTGGAGTGGTTTATTCTCTCAGCTCATCACGACTTCTTTATGTAACCTTCCCACACCGTTAAATAACCTCCCCTCCCTCTGCTCCTCCTCTCTGCAGATGCCTGCGGTCTGACCGACCCAGTCCACGTGGAGTCACTGCAGGAGAAGGCCCAGGTGGCGCTGACGGAGTACGAGCGCATGCAGTACCCGTCGCAGCCGCAGCGCTTCGGCCGGCTGCTGCTGCGCCTGCCGGCGCTGCGCGCCGTCCCCGCCAGCCTCATCTCCCAGCTCTTCTTCATGCGCCTGGTGGGGAAGACCCCCATCGAGACACTGATCCGAGACATGCAGCTGTCCGGAAGCTCCATCAGCTGGCCGTATGTCCCAGGGCAGTAGCTCCACCCCGTAGCCCGCCCGGCCACCACCTCCTGACTCATCACCGTCCTTCTGTATGCTTGTGAGGTGCAGTGCCAGCTGGCCGTCCATCCTCCCTTTCCCGTCTTGTTGCCAACCCGGTCTCTCCGGTGCCAGAACGCAGCTCCGCACGCTGGGATCCAATATGGCCGCCGCAGCCCGCATGTCGTATCGACTAAACTCAGCCTCACGCAGGGAACAGCAGCACCCTGCTACGGATCCTCATAGAGGACAAAACAGTTTTTTCCTCCATGCTGCGCATCATGACTGGAACGGGTTTGTCTCATGAATTCCGAGTTTTGTCTGCCAGGCTGAACAAGACGAAGGAAAATCACCAAAGTTTCTGACATCATCCTCAGATTGTCGTCATGGTAAACGCATCAGAGGAGCGGATAAAGAATACTAAACTACAAACGGCTCCATTGGGAACAGAGCGATACCTCATTAGACATCAGAATGCTTTAGTCGGATATTTCCTGTAGAATTTGTTCACCAGAAACCGCCTTCTTTTTGACAACTGCCTTGCTATCAAGGACGATGAACCTGGAGCTCCTTCTGGCTCAGGAGCTCTCTGACTTGTATCTTTTAAAAAATAATCCTGTCATTTTCTGTTGTCTTTTAAAAAGATTAGTTTTTAAATGTCTCAGTACAGTTTATTCTGCTTCATTTGGATACATTTTATGAATGAGATGCATAAGGCCGACGTGGAATTTTGAATTGACAAAGGAAAAATAAAAGTTTGATTTTTAGCAGTGAAGAATCACTTTATGTCCCTTTACAAAGCGCCTTGCTACAGTATTCACACATTTGTGGTGTTGCAGCTCCGAATGGCCATGTGTTTTTATTGGAAGTTTCTATGATGTACAGACACAATGAACCACATCAAATAAAAACTCCAGCTGCTGCTCTCCTGGGGAATGAGGAAGAGCTTGGTTTATGGCGGTTTTTTGTGTTTCATTTGACTCTGCCCACCTGACCGACCCGGATCAGTTTTGGCTTTAGTGGCCTTTATTAAACAGAATTTTGACAGGATGGAAGGGGAAGACCGGTGGTAAATGGTCAGAAAACGGGAATTGAACCCAGGACTTCTTGTGCTTCCCTTTAACAGTATCTTTTTTCCTACTTTTCTGTCTTGTGGAGTCTACAGTTAATATTTACCAGAGCTGCAACTAACCATTATTTTAGTAATGAATTATTCTGACAAGTCCATCCTTCCTTCCATCCATCCATTTTCTAACACCATAGTCCCTAGTGGGGTCGGGAGGGTTGCTGGTGCCCATCTCCAGCTAACGTTCCTTGTGAGAGGCGGGGTCACCCAGGACAGGTCACCAGTCTGTACCAGAATTCTGACAAGTAATCTCTTAAAAAATTGGCACATTTTCCAGATTTTTCATTTGTCAATGTCAAAATTTATATAGGCATTTTAAAAACAGGTGTAAAACTGCATCAAAGTGCTGTACAAGAATGATAAAATAAGTTGATAAAAAGAAATATTACAAGAAAAGGAAAAAAAAACACTTAAGATTATTTGACACAATATTAGAAATACACGAGAAGGCGCAAATAAACAGATAATTCATTTTCTTAAATAAGAAATTTAACATTTTATTCCCTAAAATGCAATAACAGTGTTGTTTTAGTGAACACTTGATAATTTGTATCAAAGGAATCATCTGCAGCTAAAAATCCTTCAACACATGAACAGATCAGGCCTTTCTGCTGGACTCTGCTTGTTAACCAATTAATAATTGGACAAGATTTTTTTTTAGAGAATTTGAACCAGGTGAAGCTAAAACTCTGCCACGCGAGGAGTTCTCTAGACACAGTTGTTTTTATCTTACATGCTAGATGTCCATATTTTTTCAGAGCTCGTGAGACCTCCTACATCTCTGCTTTAAACTTCTCCACACTTTCCTCCCTGATCTACTGCCGGGGTCCTCTAGTCGCTATGGTGATGCTGATCCTCTAATGGGGCCAGATTAAATTCTGGTCATTTGGTTGCTATGGATTTTTATTCAGGAGTATCAAAGTAAAGGTGCTGAAAAAATGTTTGACACACTTTTCACTTTTATTTTAAAAACAATTATGTCTTTCCTTGAACTTTACAATTATGCACTAACTTTCTGTTGATCATCACCAATGGTTTGCTTTGTGGAAACAAAGGAGTGTGAATACTTTTGCAAGGCGCTGTACTACACCTGGGGGCAGCAATCTATTAAATGTATTAAAATATGTATATATCTATATATATTGACACCAACTTTGTCTTTTTGCATGTTTAGATGTTACTTTTGGTTCTCTGATATTGAGATGTTTTTTTTTTTCCTCATTTACACTATTAATCAAGTTTGATTTCAACATTAAAGTATTCCGTTAATTCGTAGCTCCTAAATGCTTTTTTTTCTCTGAGATGAAAATACCTCCATTGAAACATGAAGGAAGCCAACAAAACGAGAACAGAGCTGGAGCTGCTGGTGGGGGATGGAGCTGATGGATCAGAGGAGAGTCGATGCCAAAAAAAAAACTAAATGCCCCTCTGTTGTTTGAGTTGAAACGGAGAGCCTGGTCCTATTGGATTTACCTCATGTGATTAGTTCAGGAAGCAGGTTACAGATGATGTGATGGAGGACTAAACTATGATGGTGTATAAGGGTCATTAGAATAGAAAAAATGAGTACATTTCTGCCAATAAACTGAAATTTTGAGATTAATCTCACCAATTTTCTAGAAAAAAAAGAACATTTATAAAATTTACAGAGTTTTTCCCCCAGAAAATTTCTGAGCTTAATATAAAATTTTCATTTTTTGCCAAAAATGTACTTCTTATTTTTCTACCTATAATTGGTCTAACACGCTGTTGTAGTAAACTGCACATTCTCTCGTTTTTCTTCTTTTCTTTGTGTTTTTTGAAACCTTCACTTGTAGGTGAAACATTTAACATTTGTAACCCTTCTTCCTGATCTGCTGCTGGGCCTGTTTAAATGCTCAGCCATGTTTTAGAGGACTGAAGAGGAACATATTGTTGTTTATTTTTTTTATCTGTTATCTGGGTTTCCTAAGACTCCAGATCTCCTGTATATGGCTGTTATTAAAAGAATCAAACATGATGTCGCGTCAAAGCTTCTTTAGAAAATGTGGTACTTTTATCTGTATGAGAAATGCCAAACACAGCAACATGTTACAACTCAAGTGTATTCATGCAAACTATATGTTAAGTCTTTCACTCGTCCCCCTACGTTCATTGGTGACGTATGTTTTGGTTCTGTCGGCTGAAAGGAACCTAAAATAACTGAACAACAGATCAGTCTCAGAAAACATCCTGACACTTTTTACAGATAAGCTAGAGAATGTGTTACCTTCATGTGCGGCATAACAGTTTCTGTGTGTGTGTGTGTGTATATATATATATATA
>NW_015113049.1:17008-17662 GCF_001443285.1 Poecilia latipinna
ATAATAAAACGTAAAACTCAAACTTTCAAAAAGGAACTCTAAAACAAAAAGTCGTAAACAGACTTCAAGAATTAAACTGGACTGCACAAAAAGTGCTCTGAAAATGTATGCTGATTAGCATAAGCAATGCTCTGAACATTTTTGAAAACTGTTGACGGTTGAATAAGTTGATCAACGTGTTATTTTGATTTACATCCTTTTTGCCTAATGTTCTTCTGCGTTCTGGTCTTATCTTGCATTGTGTGTCTCATTGCTCTAACAAACAGCTAATAATAAATCTCTACACGTTACATTGTTAGGGTTTCCCTGTCTGATTTGTGGATCCCTTTGAGTCTTGTTCAGCTCCATCTGTGTTTATCAGTCTCCATCCCTCTGTTTGCTGCTCAGGCTCTCCCTGGCTGCTCAGCATTCCCCTGATTACACTCAGCTGGTTCCTATGCAACCGGACTCATTGGTTTCCTGTCCTATCCGGTTCCTCAGCCTGTACCTTCCGGTTCTATTTCATCCCTACTGACCGCCAGAGGGCGGTGCTGAAAGCACTGAATGTTCCTTTCGTGCATGCGCTGTTCGAGCAATAATGTCAACAGAGTCACACCTGTGACACATCGGATGATCAGTCAGAGGCTAGATGTCCTAACAGAGGTTTTGGTCAGC
>NW_015113049.1:21036-30603 GCF_001443285.1 Poecilia latipinna
CTGTTTGCTGCTCAGGCTCTCCCTGGCTGCTCAGCATTCCCCTGATTACACTCAGCTGGTTCCTATGCAACCGGACTCATTGGTTTCCTGTCCTATCCGGTTCCTCAGCCTGTACCTTCCGGTTCTATTTCATCCCTACTGACCGCCAGAGGGCGGTGCTGAAAGCACTGAATGTTCCTTTCGCGCATGCGCTGTTCAGCAATAATATCAACGGAGTCACACCTGTGACATATCGGATGATCAATCAGAGACAAGATGTCCTAACAGAGGTTTTGGTCAGCAGATTTGGGATGCTGACCATCTCCTACTCATAAAAACCCCTGAAAATCAACCAAAAGATTCTTCAACAAGCTGTTTAAGAGTCAAAGCCAGACTTTTACATACACTGACTCAAAAAGACACAACCATTTTTTCTCACTGTCTGAAGTTAAATCAAACCTTTCTTATTTTAGCTTAGCTACAATGGCCGAACTTATACAGTTGATAAGGCAGTTTCCTGGATATTGACTAAATGTATGTAAGCTTTTGAATTTGAGGAAAGTTACAAAAAAAAAAATGTTCTCACCAGGGTTTTTTCTATTTGACTTCAGACAGTGAAAAAAATGTGTGTCTTTTTATTCAGCGTATGTAAATATCTGGTTGCAGCTGTGTGTAACAGAGTGATAGAAGATGTAGCTAACAGGCTAAAGGTTCCAATGGAGACAGAGGTCACCGTACCTTTTTCAGGTCTTTCAGCAGGTTGTATTCATCTGCTACACCCTGCAGGTCACAAACGAATGTTCCATTCACATGTTCACAAAGTTCAACAAATATTGCAGTCTTGACTTATCTAGTGCTAAACAGAGCAAAAAACAAATAAAGCACCCTGCAAAAGCATTCCAACCTGCTTTTTGTGCTTTTTTTCTCATGCAGTTTTTATCTGTTGAGATTTTCTGTAATAAACCCAAATTAGCACATAGCTGAAGAGATTTTAAAGTATAACATTTAGAAAAGGATGGCAGGATGTATTTATCCTCATACTCCTTCAGTCTGATTCTCCTGAATACATCCCAGTATTCAGTCGAGTTTGCCTTCAGAAGTCACCCTCTGCTTGTTCAGTAAAAACTGAACACAAAATGTTCAGCAAAGACATTTTGTGTTCAGTTTTTGGGTCTGAAGCTTTCGCTACATCAGACCCACCTCCGGGCTCCGATTGGCTGTTTCTAGTTTGCGCTGGGAGAAGTCAGAGAAGTTTGATTCACAGAGTATCTGTCTCCTACCATAATGTCATGACACAGTTGGCAGCTTAAATAAATAAAAAAAAGTTTAACTTGACAATTTTGGCCCGTGTAACTAAAACGTTTGGACTCTCCTGGTGTAGCAAAAAAAAAAAAAAAAAACTAATAAAAGTTTGTTAGCATGGTGAAAAGATGTTAAAGTTCAAAGCGGAGGGGAGGATGGGTGAATACTTTTGCAAGGCACTAAATATGACTAAGAGCAAAAATAAAGCATATCAAAGTAGCTGAGGCTTTTCTCCTGGCCAGTAACTCTTTCTGGTTACCTGGTACCTCACGGAGCCTTCGTCCAGTGTGTCCAGCTCTCGGCTCAGTTTGTGCACCTGGTCACTGACGTGGTCCATCTCAGAACAGAGCCTCTTGTAGTGGGCCAGATCCGAGTCGAACTCTCTCTTGTACTGGTGGCGCTGCTCGTCTGTGGTTATGGCCGGGTACAACCTGGAGGCACACAGCAGCTGATTACTGCCGTTTTACTGTCACTGAACCACATGTTCATCAGCATCTCATGCGTGAAACAATAATCACTACAACAGCCAGTTAGCGTGACATAAACATTATAGTCATCATAATCTATATTGCTGTATTTTTGAACGATGCATGTTTCTGTCATTCTCTCTCTGATGTATCAGATGAAGCTGAGACTTTGTTGGTGTGGAGACAGCAGCAGAAACCTGACCCACCTGTACAGGTAATCTCTCTGGTCCCAGTCCAGCTCATTACCAGTGTCCCCTGAGGTGTAACCAGTTTCGTACTGGGACTCGGCCGCCAGCTGAGCAGCAGGAGTGGGTTCTCTGAGCTGTTTCTGCGGCTGCTTGTTGGTGCGATGAAGAGGAGGCTCCATCTTCTTGGTGTGATGAAGAGGAGGCTTCCTCACTCCGTTGGTCTCGTAGGAGCTGCTGGAACCAACCGTGGCTCTGTTGTTTTGGTACACAGGCTCAGCGTCGCGCCTGGCACTGTTCAAGAAACACAAAATCAACACAATAAGAGAAACATTTTCACACAGACTTTAACATTTCAGAACTTAGATCGATGTTTTATTTTATTTTTTTTTTCAAAGTGGGAGCCATGGGGTACACTGATGAGGAAAAAGAAATGCAAAAATAAAACAAAATAACAATAATCCCATAAATTTGTTAATTCTAAACTTTTCATCATAATTTTTGTTTTGTTTTTCAATTTTTTAAAATAGATATGTTAAAATGATTTACACATTAGGTAAGACATTTTTTGAAGGGGTGTGGATAAGATACAGTCATGAACATGAAGGAGTCTTCATGAATGTTAATTATTGTCATGACCGTCATTCGGTAAATAACATTTTAAAAAGTCGCTTTAAAACTTGCATTAAATGTGTCATTAATTACTGAATTACACTTAATGACGAGTCACAAACATTCATGAAGAATCCTTCATGTTCACTGTTATTATTTTATGACGGTGTCATATCAGTCTTTGCACGCCCCTTCAGATAAAGTGTCGCTAAACATTATTTCTGATGTTGATTTTCTGATTCGTCAAGCTGCTGTGCTCCTCCAGCTGGCGTAGTAAAGCAAGAAATAAAAAAGTTTATAAGAAAAAGACCAGAGGAACCGTTCAGCAGCCTGCTGCAAAGAACCATAAGAACTGTGAGAATAAAATACATTTTGATGTGATTAATACAAAATATTACACATTTTCTTATGACCAATCAAAAGAGGGGATTGTGATGAAGAATTGTATTTTCTGGTAATAATGTTACAATATGTAATAAATGATAATAAAACTCATGACCAGTAAAACCCAAAGCTGTGAGGCAGCAGTTATGCTAAATAAATATAGTAATCATTGAATAGGGAATAAAAAAAACATTTTAAAAGTTGACGTTTCTGTACATATTTTGCTGTAATGTCTGTGGGTGTGCAGAGGGCGTCCCCGCCAGGTCAGAGCTCTTTGGGGCCTGACCTGGAGATTAGACAAGCATCAGCTTCCTTGTGCCCTTTGCTGTGGCTGCCGCTGTTCTCCGCCCTCAAGTCGGGCGCCGCACGCTCTGACACCACAACGGTGGGCGCCTGCTGGGTGCTGCGTGCCTCCCCGACGTGGTTCACCTGGCAACAACATCCACAGAATGCACATTTTATCGAGATCAAGGAGGTGGAGGCGACGAAGCAGAGTGTCGGATCATATTCAGAGTTTTTAGTAAATAAAAATGGAAAGGAAAACTTATATGAAGCACAGGGAAACAGTGAGGTATACATAAAGCAACAGAAAACACTTGAGCGGAATAACAGAGGAGTGTAGGGATGGATGATCCAGCAGTGAGTGAAAGGAAGGAGTTTGAAATGACAGAGGAGCTAATCACAGGTGAAGGGATGCTGCTGGGGAAGGGAGCAAATGGAAAAATAAGGAAATCACAAAAGAATCATAATGTTTATAAAGTGATTATAATGTCAGTCACCCGGTAAAAAACACATTTAAAATAATGATTTACGCTCAAAGGCCAAATATGTTGTGTTACAGGTTATATAACTATGTAAACTATTACTGAACACATCCAAACTATGAAACCAAGCAAACAGAAATATGACTCATATTTTAGACCCTTTAAAGTTTTGTTCTGCATAAACCTGATATCATCTCAATGAGCAAAATGAAGAAAGCAGAAGGTTTTGCCTCATTTTGGGTTCAATGCTGCATAGTTCAACCCAGGAAGTCAGAAAGTTTGAACTCCATTCAGAAAAAAAAATCTGTTTGAACTTCCTCTGTTCCAATATGGCTGCTACACACAAAACAAGACTGAAAAGTGAAATCCATCTGTCCACTCTCCTCAACAGAGTGTGCAGATGTATGCAATCAATTTATTGCAGCTATTTTAGATTTTTCTTTCTCTAGATTTCTTTGTTTTCAGTCGACTTGAACCGCATGTGCAGAATGTCATATTAAAAGTGGAAAATGATTAATCATTATCTCACAGATACACCACAAAAACCTGGCAGTTAGAGAATATTTCATGCTTACAGTAGGACCAGAACGTATATATAACACACTCATTCACACACACAGTGATGCTGCACTGTTCACACCCTTCAATAACTATTCTTCCTGTTGGATTCTGTCATCTACTCTACCAAAGCTGCTTTTACTTTAATGAAGCGAGGCCCTTCTCTGTTTATTTTAACTAAGGGTCACTTTGACGGACACTAATATTCAAAAACCTGCAAGAATGCCTACAAGTGACGCATGAAGCTGATGAAACTGTTCACTAAAGCAGCACACAGATTGCTCTGAGCCTCCTCTGCTCCCTTTATTAATTCAAACACAGCGCAGAGGCAGTTCTGCTCCTCACGCTGCATGAATGCACACAGAAAGCTTGCAGTGCACAGAGTTGTATAATAGAGTGGATTATTTGGTGATAACCTTTCTTAAAACTCTTCTTTTCAATCATATTTGATATACATAGCTTTTGAACTGAATCTAACAGTTACTTGACTGTGTCTTGAAAACACATGGTTCTGCCCTTTAAAGCGTCTTCACTTCATGGTTCCTGCTGATCCGTTTAGTTCCTGCTCTGTGGCTCTGCAGGGACTTCCTGAAAGGCTTCAGGGTACAGAGTGGTGTCAACCTTTGAGCTGTACACTAAAGGCACCAAAAACATATCCTTGTATCTTTATGGGAAAAGATGCATTTAGGACTTATGTCCTTATGTCGTATAAAGGGAACGTTTATATGTTCTCTTCCTGAACCCGTGGTAAACTCTCACACAGCATGTAGCTGCTTTTTCGTTAACCAGAGAATTGCACAATTTGAAATTACGAAAATAAATTGGCATAATGGAAACATACCAATCTCGAAACGTTTTATGCCAGGATGAGGTCATTTTTTTCAGATGTATCAGAATACATGTATTTTGTATAAATGTAATTTTTGCGTCACACGAGAGACATGATCAACAGCCAGATATTACTATTGGTGGAAACAGTGAATAAGATGCCAGGTGGTGGTATAACTAGCTGCGTTCCCTGCAAAACTGTGTCCAAAAAAACACAATTTTGCCATTGTGTTTTTTGTGTTTCCACTAAATGTTTTAATATAGTATAATATTTATGATTAGGCAAAGCTGTGGGCTACTGGTCTTCTGCTCTCAAAACCATTTATGTTCTTGTTTAATAGAAACAGTATGTATCCTTTGCATTAATATTAGTCATCTGATGCAGCTGAAGCATGTATGTATGTTAAAAAGTTGTCTTTACAATGTACCAAATACAGACAGACACACAAACAAACACACGCACACACACCCAGCCTCACCCCCAGTGAAAGACTGTATGACAACTCTGACATGCATCTTCCTTCCCTCCAAACTCCCCTGAGTCTCACCTTAAATCCTCTCAACAAGCAGCCGAGCTAATTCACTGGAAGAAAACACAAAAACAAATCTCCCTACTGTGTCTGACAAGAGATGTGTGTTATTAGAGGGAATGTGGGTGCATCTCCATATCAGAAATGTACAAAGAAAAAATTTGCACTCACAAGAAAAAAAAAATGACAGTGTGGCGCAGTAAAACTGAAACTGCAGGAAGTAATTAAAAAAGGTTTTGGCTACAATGTAATTTAACACAGAGAGAAAAATGTCAACTTCAAAAGCCAGAAGAACTGTCTGCCTGATGTGATCTCCACTCTTACTGTGGAATGCAATATTAAAGACTTCTTGTGTTTGACCCATTTCTGCATGGCTGTGTAGTCAAACAGGGTTAGGGCTGATGTGGGAGGAAAGGCGCTTGTTGAAACCGATCCGATGAATGTGGTGTCACAGGATCATGCTCAGTGTGGGGAAAATAATCCAAGGAAGCTGATCCACTGGAGGGACAAATTTAGTTCACTTTCTGCATCTCAGACTGCCTACTACTGTATAAGAAAATGAGAAAATGAACTGTATTTCAGTAGATTGTGTCTTAGATTCAAATAGCAACATATGGGTTTTCTAAATTATTTTCCTTATTTTTCCCCTTCCTGTGTCTCTAAACCTTTTTCTGCTTATTTGAAACAAAAATGTAGCATGTGGAAAAAAATATATATTTTACTCAGGAACTGATCTGATGAGGAACCTTCACAAGTTGAATCATTTAGTGCCACCTCACTCTGTGGGAATTCACACAGCAACACAGATGCAACTCAACCCTTTCTATACATTATACATGAGAAATACATTATATATGCTTCCCTGCAAGGCAAGCGTCTTCACTGCGATACAAGAGAGCCCCCGAACAGGGTCTGCATCTCAATGGAGAGCCTCGACATGATGAGCAGGATGTACGCAGAGACCTGGCTGGATGAGCCGATTCAGTATACTCCTTCGCTTTGTCCCAGTCAGAGATGCTATAGTCACAGCACAATGGTACTATGATGAATTCTTCCCTGCTATCATAGGATCATAGGATAGACAGTAGAGTACCATCACCAGAAAGAGTAAAGTGTAGTTCACAAACAGACGCTACTTTGTTGAGATCCCTTTGATCAGAACTGCAGGTTTCCAGTCATAAAACAGATGTGTGCTCTCTACCTTCTGAGTAACAAATCTGAAGGTATTGTGGAGAATTATCCTTCTCCATGCTAAATTCTTGAAGTATGAGGTTGAAGGAGAGTCAGTGAGTTGAATTCGTGAATTCCATTTATTAATACCAAAATACAGCTGGTCCATCTGACATGCTACCTGTAGGAGCTGGCAGATAAAATGGCACCCAAAAACAGTTGGTAAATCCCTTTGTTAGCCTCTAGCTACACCCTAAAGAGGGCGTTCCCTAGTGTGTTATATCCCTTAACCATAGCTTTGAGGGCATTTCCTAACATGTCATTTTCTTTAGCTTTAGCTTTGTAACTAGCTAAAAGAGATAGAAGGAAAACACAGAATTATTTATTCTCAACAGTATCCTGAAGCCCAACAACTCACACATTACAGATGTACATGTAAACACATAGCCGCTTCCCTTAGCTGGCTGTCAACAACACAGTTAGCAAGTCTATCGATGTTTTTCTAAAATCATACGTGAAGATCAACATCATCATATTATTAATCAGGTATAGACACTGATGACATTCATATAAGATGAATTCCTGTAGAGTTTTAGCTGCAAAACTGTTCCTGATCTGGGTAACAAGATCTGACTGACACTTTCCAGCCCCAAAACAACACAAAACTCGCCCAACTCCAAAAAAAACTCCAACCAAAATCTCAATCTCTAATGAAATTTATGTTGATAGCACTATATATAGTTACAGGGTTTCACCCTGTGTATTATAATATTTACTTGCCCCCACACTGGGCTAAGTGTTGTCTGTTGTTATTTTAAATTGTTTTTATACAGCATGCGTCTTTGCTGTGCTCCAATGCACTGCTCTGCACACTTTACAGGCAGGGCGCAGTTGTTCCTGAAAGAGGAGTATATAGTTGATGCATTGAATAGGGCGTGAAGCCAGACACACACCAGTCACACCATCGGTGCCTCTGTGTGTTGGCTGCCACACGGGATTTCACAGCTACATCTCTGAGGTTCACTTCGGAGCAGATCGCGTGCACCATCTTTCACTCAAACTGGACTGTTTGGAAGGCGTCATACCAGAGCAGGATGACCTGTATCACATTTATATCAAATGCCAAAATTTATGTGGAGTTCTGTCTAAGATCTTAGATTACTGTGAACTTTAGTTCACTGCCTCAGTTAAATTCACAGGATTACTATGGGGTTATACCCGAGTACTCAACGTAGTGCACTTAAGACATGGTAGTGAAAATTATTAGGAACAGAAAAGCAAAACTGTGCTGATGAACAGATAAGCAATCCTCCCAGTCCTGATCCCACAGAGTCCAACCTTATGCAGGAAATGTTTGTGTGACAGATCATGAATTCCAGAAAGATGAATCTTGAACTTGTTATAATAACCATGCAGTCAGTTCCTTTATAAAGGGTTTCTGGCCTGTTTCCTATCATAAACACCATGAGTTGCAGTGCGGCTGTTATGTCAGTCCTTGTTAATGATCAGTCAGAGTGAAACTAGGGAGTGCCAGTTGTATTCTCCGACTCAACAAGGCATGATAGTAGCTGAAACTCAGTGACCACTACATATATAAAACATGGTCAGCATTAGTATTCAGGTTCCAGCAGGATATAATGACAGTTTTTTGGTACAGGCTGTGTGGCTTGATGACTAGGGTAACATGACTGCACAAGCGTTCAACCAATAAACAAACAAAACAAATACAAAGTTACAGTGTCTGTCAGTTGCACCACTAAAGATGTTTGAATGTTCAGTCAATGAAGAGTGGGCACTGGGCACTCATGTTGTCCACAGTGAAATGACAGTCACAACAAATATAACCATGTGGCAGAGTTGGTAAATGACAAAGAGGTTGCTATCTAAATCTCTAATGGCTACTAACCGATGGACTACTTCTGTGTTTTTTGTTCCAGCATGTCTACTCCTACTGTCAATTACAGAGCCCTCTAGGGGACATGGGAAAATAAATTTCTTTTGCGTTCCCTCGAAATAAGTTTTATGTTCCCTCGCAATATGCTGATTGCAATATTTGATGGTTTATTTTTTGTATACAGTCACAGATGTCAATTTCAAATTTCAAATATATACACACTTTAAGAGCCTCAGTGAAAAAGTGTTTATTCTTAACTCTTTGGTGCAAAACATTGATTGAAAATCAATTTATTCACTTTGTGTTTATGTCTGTTTGTGTGAGGCACTGAAAACAGTTCTTTAAACCATTCAGACTACCAACGTAATAGAAACACAATCAAAACTGTCAGACTGCTGATTACCCCATAATAATATCTCAGAAATAGTCCAAATAGTTTGAATGCATTTTTTTTTCCTTTTTTTCCTGCTTATCTGTTTCTGTTTATACCATAGGTTTGTGGTGCATTTCTATCTCAAAGAAAAAGATATAAAACTTCAGATATTTCACAACGAGATATTAAGATACATGGAAAAACCTTACAAAAAACTTATATAATAGGAGAAAGTACAATGGCCACTGTAAGAAAGGCTTACAGTATTTAATTATGTTGCATGAACTGAATAGTATATTATTGCAAGAGAATGCAAAAGTATTGCAAGGTAACACAAAAGTATTGAGGGAACGCAATACGTTTGCGTGGTAACGCAAAAGAAAAAAATTCCCCATGTCCTCTAGAGGGCTCCGTAGTCAATAAATCCATGTCTCTCACTATTGAAAGTTAAAAAAAAAAAAAAAAAAAAAAAAAACAAAAAAAATAAAAAAAACACGCTTGATTTTTTGGGGGGAAAATTT
>NW_015113049.1:33644-51151 GCF_001443285.1 Poecilia latipinna
AAAAAATCCCCCAGTCCCCTAGAGGGGCCCGTAGTCAAAAAATCCATGTCTCTCACTATTTAAAATTAAAAAAAAAAAAAAAAAAAAAAAAAAACACAAGACATGACAATAAGCAGCTTGATATATTAGGGTGATGAATTAGGGGCTCAACCACAGAACATTTGACACGAGAGCTGCCATTAGATGTATAAGACTAATCTTAGGTTTAGGGTAACATTGTCTTGCCATTATTTGTTCAGTTGAGAAAGACTGCAAGAAAAACAAGAATAACCTCTAAAGACAGGTTGAATGTTATCATTTACAACCGGGAATTTTTTGCATGCGCATAACGCTGAAGGGCAAAAAGACTATTGTTTTACGTGCTGCCATGGTAACAAAATGAAACCTGGATATGTAGGTATTATTAATTTCGTGCAGTGTGCCAGAGAATAGGAATAGTAATAAAGAAAAATTGTTGAAGAGTAACTCAAAACCACTCATACTCTTCTTTTTCCCATCTATCTGTGTCAGCTTTACACTACACACATACCTGTTGCCATAGCGATTGGCTGACACAGCTCTACCAAAAAATTGCAGTTATTTTCCACACGAACATTCAGTCCATTTCAGTATTACGTTTTTAGGCTTGATGTTTATTTTGTGATTATTAATAAGTGATCATCTGAACACAGCAGTGGCTTGTTAGCCAATTTAAACACCTGCTCTGTTGATGATCTGTTAAAGATTTGGTGTGTTGGTCACCTTATTTCTTTTGTTATCTGAATCGAAACACTGAATTATGCAGCGCATCTTGATGTTAAGGTTGTCAAAGTCAGGTTAGCATAACTGACCATCCTCTGTCTCCCTCATTATTCTTGTTTATTAAAACTTGTTACTGACCTGTGAAATGTGATACTCTTGGAACTTATTTGTCATTGTGTTGACAGTAAGTAGCAAAGCACTGCATCCCTTTTTCTTTTATAAATCATACATACATTTAAGGTTCAGCACGTTATACTGACAACTTGACAGCTAAAATCAACGGTGGTCATCGTCATCGAGCAATTTTTTGCCCTGCAGCAGGGAGCTTGGGGTGTGTGGGGGGAGGATCTTCCACATGTGACATTACATTACAGTGTGTCTATTAAAAATCAATAAGAAGAGAGAGACACACTCACCCAGTCCAGAACATCATGCCCGTCTGACAGCCTGACTATCGGCTCATCCCACAAGATGTTTGATTTTCCATGGCGCCAAATCTTGCTGCGAGTCTTGTACGCGTAGTAAGCAGAAATAGACAGAGCTACAATCACCAGCAGGCCCAGAACAAACCCCACTGCCTGAACAAAGGGGAAGTTAGACATTAGGATTTATCCAATCAAATCAAACTGGTTTGAAAAAAAAAAATACTAAAGAACTAAATGGAGTAAAATTACTAGTCCGACCTCCTCAGGGTCCATGAAACAGTAATGGTAAAGGTATTGATTGTACATGGGAAAGCCTCCAGGGAAACCGGCCCCAACACTGCCGCTCAGACTCGGGGTCCCCTGGATATTCTGACACATTCTAAGCATGGGGTTATACAGCATGCTCTGTGAGCTCTGAGACATGGGGTTCACCCCGATCACAAAGATGATATCGATGATGCCCTGAAAACCAAAAGAGGCCCATTTAGTCACAGCAGTTTTAATCATTCCCTCAACTTCATAAAACAGGCAGAGCTGGAAATCACAAAACCAGAGACGCCCTGCGTTACTTCTAATCATGTTATCTGAACCCAAAAGTTTCAGTCTGTCACTACTTTCTGGGGGCAATGTTGGAAAATGTATTGATCAAGCTTGAAGCTGCATTAATCAACAGTTATGAAGCTGATTAATTTTGAAAGAGATGGATCTGACTGTTTTTTTCCTTCAAAGCTCCAAAAATGTATGAGTTCTATGTGAAGAGAATCCCTTACCTCGCCCCTCACCCCATTAAACCAAGATATGAGAGCCAAACTTTCAAAATAGTGGCCTGAGTGAGTTTTCTTATTGGAACATAGTTCACATGTAATCCTAGAAAGTGCCCAGTGTCTCATTACAATATAATGTATTGTGTTTGAGAACCCACCTGAAGAACAGCCAGGATGATGTCACAGATGAAAATGGTGAGGTAGAACCTGCACCCTCGCATCATCCTGGACCTGGAGAAACTTCCCACCAGGAAACTCAGTGAAACCAGGAAGTTGACAGCCACCATGGAAATCATTGCTGCCTTGGCCGACTGCGGCGTCATATAGGAGCCGCCGTAGCCATAACTGCCTCCATAATAACTCGAGCTGGGTCCGCCCACAGAGGCTGCGTCCCCAACACCGTATACCCCGTACCCAAACCCATTCATGTCCCACACCAGAGTTGAAGCCACGCAGGCAAAGATAATGAAGCACATGACTGCTGTGGTTCCTTGGAAGGTTTTAACAAAACCTGGAGGAGAGAACCACCTGTAGAAGTGTTGCGGCTGCCCCTCCATGTAGTAGGAATCAGGAGGAGGCTGGTGGGCATAGGAGACATACTGGCTCTGAGGGGAATGGATGCTTCTTGGGGGGCAGAGACTGTGGGAGGTGGTGCTGTATGGAGGACTGTACACAGGGGGACTGTCATAGTACCGGGGCTCATACATGTTTCTGAGAATATTCCTAGAACAGAAAGGAAATTATGGTCAAAACTAGTCAGCAAATCAAAACATTTGGTGTGTTGTAAATGTATTCATATGCTGCGAACTTTTTCATATTTTGTCACGTTTGTAACTACAAACTACAGTCTATTTTATTACGCCAACATCGCAGAGGGCATAATTGTGAAGTTAGAGAAATAAGTATCATTATATGAAATTGATACTTGATAATTGATAAATTATTATGAGATAAATGTGAGATGTAGAGATTATATATATATATATATATATATATATATATATATATATATATATATATACACACAAACTTAAAATGACCAGTTTCTTTCTCTGGTTTTATTATTTGAACATTGTTCTTTTATTCTATGAACTACTGACAGCATGTCTCTGAAATTCCAAGCAAAAATTTAGTTGCAGAAAATGAGAAATGGTCAAAATAACGAAAAAGATTCAGACCTCAATTAATGCAAAGACAACAATACTAACGTTTTAACTCAGGAAGAGTTCAGACATTAATATTTGGTGGAATAACCATGAATGGGGTTCTTTATTCTCTCCAGAGCTGTATAGAAGCATCATCAAAGTGATTTAGTGATTTCATGTTTATGCTTCATAATGCGCCTCCCTGCTCCTGAACCACCTCCACACTCTCTCCAGTATTGATGACCCGCACCTTGTCTCCACAGAAGAACTCAACCCAGCAGGCTTCAATTATTCAGACAGCAGAGAGGAGGCAGAGCTGGGGCAACCATGCGTGTTGTTTACCGCAGGCAGGGGCAGAACCACGGCCGTGTGTGGCCCCCTGTGCTGCTTCTTCACTGTATGACACCTGTAGGGCCCCGCTGGGAGCCAGCCAACCACGAGAGGTGAAGCTCCGATATAAGATTAGCCAGCTGGGTCAGAACTCTCTGAAGTTGCTGGTCAATAGTGTATCTTACTTCTGGAAACTGCATGTCTCAACTGGACTTGACATGAAAACATGTTAGTTTGACAGTCTAATGTTTCACTTCTCCTGCTTCCTGGAACTTTATTTAATTTATACTTAAAGAGAAAGAACTTAACTTATATCCTGCTCGGAAGAAATATTTTATTTTTTTTTTTTTTAGCAGAACTTTGTGATACTCTAAGTTAACAATTGCAAAACTTTAAAAAGTGTTCGATAGAGAGTGAAACATGGCACTCACCCAGCCGGGTCACAGGTTGTGTTGCAGCACTCCGGTTCTAATCAGTGTTCGCTCCGACGGCGGTAAACTGGAAACACGCCTTCAACTCGCGTCGGTTCCCGTAAACAGACACCTTTGGGGCCGGACTCAGACAGGTCTCCTCCCCGGAGTCTCCGTGTGTCTGAGCAGGGACGCAGTTCAGCCCCAGCCCACCGGCTCTCCGAGGCTCTTTCTCAGGGTCCAGCTCCAAAATGTACTCACTTATTCACTGTCAGTATGACCAAGCCTTTTTGGGGCCCTAAGCAGATTTGACACCAGATGCTGTATTCTAAAGTTACTCTATATGTGTAACACACCTGGTGTCATTAGCATCATTTGTAGTTAGCTTACATCATACCAGAGTTCTTATGGGTAAATGGTTTTAATCTTACAGGAATAACAAACTAAAACAGATATTTTAATTTTGAAATGCAGCATGTTATTTAGGTGTATCATATTATTTTAACAATTTTAACACTAAATTTTCAGTAAACAAGTTGACAAGTTAGTACCCCAACAGTGACAGCAGTCATCAACATGAAAAGATTAACCATTATTAGTCTAACAACTATAAAAACAATATAGAAATAGTTTTTACATGTGTAATAGCATTTAGTTTGTATCATTCAATCTTATTTTAAGTATATATAACATTTTTTATCACATTAGCTTAGTGTTCTTGGGCACCTCCTGGTGGTGTGGAGGTCCCTAAGCAGCTGCTTTACTCACTTATGCCTTGGGCTGTCCTTGTCAGCTCAGTGCTCAAATAAATGACTTCATAAGTTTTTTTACTTACATAACCATAATGTAACTTTATGACAAAGGCAACAAGAATTGGCTTTAGTTTTGTTATATACTTTTGCTTTGCATATGACTTGGAACAGGCAGTCCATAATGTGGTTGATTTTTGTTTACTGTTCTTGTTAGAGTAAACAGAGAAACCGTCAATTACCAAAGACAAACTATAGCAGACAAATTATTCACTTATAACAAGCACAACTCAAAAAAGATCCGGTTACACCAACAGAGGAAGGGAGAAAGAACTTCATTTCAGGGGTATGTCTTGGGGTCTCCGGAAACTCCAACTATTACATCTAGAGGAAAAAGGGGGAAGCTTGCCATCGTGAGCTTGCCATCGTGAGTCAGGTTGGTGAGCCTGCAGATGAAAAAATGGCTTTTAATGAAGAGATGACAAATAGAAACTTACAACACTGAATGCTGAGGAACTGAAAGTCACGGAGAATAACGGAGCCAGTGAGGAAGAATGTTAGCTAGAAAGCTTACATGCACTGAGGGAGAGGAGAGAGAGGTACAGGAAACAGAGGGACTAATCAGAGGTAAGTAGAGGCAGCAGGGGAAGAGAGCAGGCAGAACCAAATTAGGAGATGTGAAACAGCTGGGGAGGGAAGTATACTGGTAAATTGAGGAAAGGAGAAAAAAACAAAGCTGAGACACAGGGAACCACAGATGAAGCAAAAATCCTAAAGCTGACATAAACTGCAAACACTAAGGAAACAAGAAACCATAAACAAAGAGTAAAAGTGCAGTGACAGCACCTCAAGTGGCAGGAGTTCATCCTGTATCCAGTGGTTTGCTGGTTCAAACCCACCACCCCCACTCCATCTTGCTCAGTTGTAGTGTCCTTGAGCAAGACACTTCACCCGCCTCGTCTGGTACTGGTGGTGCCGGAGCATGGCAACCTCGCATCTGTCAGTCAGTAGCCACAGCTCCCGGGGCAACTGTGGCTACTGTCCAGTAGCTCACCACCTTTAGAAAAAATGGTTATGTGCTATGAACAGCTGGAACCAGTCGTTACTATTTATTACTGGATTAGACAACATGAACCTAACTTTGTTTTCATAAGTGCATCAGTGAGTCTTGGTGACCCATAATCCTGTTACACATTCAGTTACCATGAACCTCTTTTGTCTGGATCCAACCGCTGCAGACTGAGAATAACCCCACCTACTGTCAGCCGCTGTCAGCACCAGGCTTCACTACAGATCATGTTTCTTCACTTTCAGTTCTTAAGCTTAAAAAATATCAAATAAATCATTTATTAGGCAGATTATTTTCGATAGATACAGATCCAATCAATAAAATAGCGATAAAGTTCCTGAAATAAATTAGGTTTTCAGTAATAGTCTAAATGAAACACATTATATGGATTCATTCCACACATATTGATGTTTTCAAGTCTTTATTTCTGTTAATTATGATGATTGCCATTTACAAGTAATGAAAAAAATTACATTTAAAATTTGAATATTACATCAGACCATTAAAAAAAACATATTTAATACAGAAATATGGGCTTAATGAGAAGTTGATGGTAAGCAGATCTCAACTGAAGAAATGTAATGAACATGACTGCAGACAGCAGGCTCAATACCAAGAAGTATCTGGTTTTCAGCTTAACTGTGGTACTTTATGTTAGTCCATTTGATCTGGTGGCAGGTTTAAAAACTGATACCTTACTTAGGAAAATATACAAATATTCAAGGATGGGAAAACCCGGCTGTACTGCAATAAAAGCACATACAACAAAGACAACATTGGAAACATCAACATCTGTTGAAAGAGAAATAATGTATATATATATATATATATATATATATATATATATATATATATATATAAGGGGAAATATCATGTTCTTTGGAGTGAAAAACCTTTTGCATAGCATGTCTAGTGTACACAACAATAAGACGGCAATCAACAAAATAAATGATAGCATTTGGTAGTCCCAGTCATGTCCGATGATTGGCTGCGGTCTCCTGGTCATAAACCAGGATTCTGTTTTTAATGTGCCGTAATTTAGCTTTTAGGTAGTCACAGCGTTCCTTCTTCTCCAGGAAAGTAGGATCCTGTAAAAACACACGCATCACATTTTGCTCTTTATTGCTGTAAAATGTACTCGTCCTCTCATTTCTCACTTCCACTCCACCAATATTGTCTGATTAATTCTGTCAATGATTTCAAATAAAACTTCATATAATTTGACATCCATAAAGAGGTTTTTTTTTTTTTTTTTGATGGGACAGCTCATTTTACGGGAGTGTTTGTGCAATCGTACATTCTCAAACATACAGCCTGAGTATCACAAGAGTTAAATCTGTTTTTCAGTGGAATCAATAAAGATAAGCAAGTTAATATTTTGTGATGCAATCTCTTCCACTTACGTTTTTTTTGTCTTGATACGTTTTTAAAATATTTTGAATCCTCTGTTGATCCTGTTAAGAATATAGAAATAGATTAGCTTTACAATCCAAATCCAAATCTCCTGGTTTAAATAGGCCTAAAGGTGATTTACCCTGAAAATCATTATTCACAGGATGGAAACCATCAGTCTTACCTCCAAGCTCTTCCCTTTTCTGGGAAGTTGATTCACCATAGTATCCAGCTCTCTGAACTTATTGAGGGTTGTAATGATGTCTCTGTGAAGGTCCTTGTACTCCAGGTACTGGTCATTGAAAACAGCCTTGTACTTTTCCCGTTCCTCTTCAGATCTGATCTCTGGATACTTACTGGAAAGAAACAAGACAGAACATGTTGAATACAAATTCATTCTGCCTTTATGCTGTACATGTAATTGCTGTTGACTGTTCAGGTCTGAACTTACATTATGTAATCTGCGATGACATGTACTTTGGGTGTATCATTGGACACAGAAGCTCTGTTTGGGCTGACGCTTGATTTACGGACTTTAGGGGGGAGTTCAGGTTGGCAGTTACCGTCTTTATTCAGAGGTTTATCAGGCTCATCCCTGAACGATATCTGTTTTGTTCTTTGTGTGTTTAGGGAAATAGACTGGTTAAACTCACCCTGCAGCAAAAAGAAAAAGAGGAAAATTTCCAAATAGCACAAGATTAACAAAATAAACTCTCTGCAAGACAGAAATAGCTAAGGAGAAAGAAGCAAATTTCAAGATTTGCTCTTATTTGACATATCTAGTGGTTTCCTTGACATCAGCTGATCAGGTTGTAGCTGTGTGGTTGTGATGCGATATAAAACAGAGTAATCTGGTATAATTGTACTTAATATTAAAATAAATGGTTTTTATGAAATTTAGCAACATATGTTATATTAGACAACATATCAGTAGTTTTTACTGCTATTGTTGCCAGACTGTCTTCTTTATACATTTCCACAGTTGGTATAGCGCTGGTAGCATCGTCATGGTATCTTGTTTATACGTGGGGTCTTGAACTAATGGGCGAGTGAACACTTTGGAAAATATAGTTCATTATGAGTAATTTAACTTTTTTGTTTGTTGATTAAAGATCAAATTCTTCTTAAAAAAAACTATTTAAGATGATTGATACATTCTCCATGAAAACAAGCAAAATTATTTTAAAACCCAAAACCGATATGACATGTAAATATTAATTTTTTTCTTAGTGCCATTTCCCTCCTTAATTTTTTCAGAGGGAGATGTTGTTAGTCTTATAGTGCTACAGTTAATGGAAACAGTTTGTATTTTAGCTACTAAGTTAAATGGTGGCTTGAATTTAGTTAGGCGGAAGTGTGTCCCTTACTGAGGAATTTTACTTTTTTTTTAAGTTCAATGAATTTACTGGTATATTTATTCACTGTTTTGGTCATATTAGGACCTGTATGTTAAAGTTTAGTGCTTTAACCTCCATTTGTCAAAGCAGGAGAATTTAGTGCCACAACTTCTAGCTCAATATTAATTGTTGTGTTGTTGATTTTTTGTTTTGCTGTAAACTTAATTGGTACATAAATAAAGATCTATCTATCTATCTATCTATCTATCTATCTATCTATCTATCTATCTATCTATCTATCTAATCATTGATGTTCATGAACTGCATATTATTTGTCATTAAAAAAAACTCTTTATTTATAGTAATCATGAACAGATGATTTTTTGCTACAATTAAAAGGAAAAAAAAATGGGAAAGTGATGCAAGTAGTCCTCCATCCTATATCTACATGCAAGGAAGGCTGCAAGAATCAGCCTCTGCAGGTTTACCTTTTGGTCAGCGTTCTGCCTGACCTTCCGAACAGTCTCATGCCGCCACATCTTCAGACAAGCCAGGAAGCTTCCCAGGTACATGATCATATTAATAAAGATGAACGCCGTTCCCGCCATCTGGCCTCCGTCAACTCGACACAGATTGGCCATGATGGGGTTAACCCCGATCGTCATGTGGCACAGCCCCCCTCGATTCAAGTCATTGATGTATACGATCCCTGCGGCCATGTAAAGCAGGAACAGGGCCAGGTTGATGAAGGCCTCTGTCAGGGGCCACCAGGAGGAGTCCAGGAGGATGGTTCGATAATACATGGTCATTCCTGTCACTAGCAAACTCAGAGTAATCATCCAGGAGATTCCAGCTACAGATAAAACGAAGGCAGTCATAGGCCCTGTGTAGCTGTGCCCAGACAAACCGAGCCCATTGTTGTTTATTCCACTGTAGAGCCCATAGGTGTTGAACCACTCACTGTCCTTTTGTATGTAGGCAATGACGCATGCAGATGCCATGCCGCCAAACAGGAGCTGCAGCCCAGCCAGCAGTCTGAGCAAACCCGGCCATGATTTCAAATAAGAGTACTTCTGTTGATAGACCTCGACTTTGGCGGCGTAGTACTCTGCAGGGTGGATGCTGGTCAGCAGAGACTCTTCCTGAAGGCTCTGACAGAAACACTCTTGGGGGGTTTGTCTGAGCAAAGACTTCTGTGAGTCTTTGGTGGAGTTCCCTGATGACTCATCCCAGTTCCTGCGCTCCAGGAAGGGACTCACTGGGGGGCTCACCCTGGTCCCATTGGGAAGAATCTGGATCCTAGTTCTGGTGGTTTCAGAATCACTCTCTCCTGCATGCTTATTTATGATCCCACTCAATGATTTAGGAATGAGGGATCTCAGTTTGGACTTCATGCTCCTTTTGCTGTTTTCAGCATCAGATGGAGAGCTGGATGTGCGGCTCATGGACATGCCGTCTTCATCACTGTCATCCATCACATGGTTAGGCGGAGGTGTGTGAGTGACCCATACAGGAACTGCTGGACTGATGGGGGTCTTGTTGTGAGAAGATGATCTGTCTTCACCTCCATATTCTTCCCCCTTGAATTTTGTGCTCCAGTTTTTCATGCTGTGGGAACATTTAAAAATTTTATGAGGCAAGGATAAAAAAAAGTATGAGGGTTGTTAATATGTGCTTCTAAAATTAGCACCACTTCCATTGTCAGCTGGTTTAATGTTGTTTTTCACTTATTAAAGGAGCAGTATTGTGTTTTCCAGCCACAGTGCCATTTTATAGCACTATCAGGTAACTATGGTAACTTTGGTTGTTATAAAATTGCTGTAAATATCAAATAAAACTTAGAAGAAACTTGACATTGTAATAATTCCTTGAAATTGGGCCTCTGTCTCCTTTAGAAACTCTTCTTCTTCTGACACTCTGTCCTCAGGAAGTCAACACAACTTTTCTTGTCCTCTGAGAAGTAACTCCCGTAAGGAGCTCAGCAGTTTCACAGTTGCTAATTGCTCCTGGCTAGTCTGAAGGGGCTGAGTGAGGGAGTCATTAGGGGGTTGCTCTGTGAGGCAGTAGCTCTGAGGAGGAGCTTCATCTCTGAAGGCGTTGCTAAATCTGTCCAGGTGTTTTGCATTGCTGAATGGTTGCCATGGAGATTAAAGGATTTCTCAAACATGCATGAAAGAATTGAGGAAACACTGCAGGTATATTATGGAATAACATTATAAGATGATGTAAAGGTCAAACATTTTCATTTGACATTATACTGCTTCTTTAACTGAACTTGAGGCTCTGAAAAATGTTCCAGTAATCATTCCTTTTGAACTGTTTTCCATTTTGTGTACAAAGTCTGAAGTCACACTTTGGCGTCTTATTCAGGTGTTGGAGCAGCAAGCTACCAACTTGGGAGTGGCTAGTATGAGGTGTTTTGGGAAAATTATAGTTGGTGATTTTACAGAAAAGCTACAGAACACGTTGGACACAACTGTTTATGAATTGTGTGATGCTGTGAGCGCTCCGGTGAAGACATCTGCACATTGTTGGAAAAAACAAAAACAAATCATCATCCTCCTACTACTTCCTGTCGTCTTCGTCGCCACTTGCTTGATCACATGATTCAAGAGGCAAACAAAAGTTTTGATGCAGCCAGGAAACCATCTCATCATAGCTTAAAAACTTATTTAATCAAAAAACAAGATTTTTTTTTAATTGTTGCGTTTTTATTGAGCAAATTTATGTTCATAGTTTCAAATTGCACAATTTTGTGGTTAAAGCGTAGCTAGTGTTACAATTATAGACTTTGGAGTCTTTTGGGTGTATATCTTGAACTTTTCTACGTTCACAATACGACTGCTTTTCCACAGCACTGTAGACAAAAAGAACTGAGAGACGACTGTGAAGCTTTTTCCATCAGCAGAAGCAAGTACCACAGTGTACTTTGAAAAACGTCAACGCCATTAGTCTGTATTGCTTGGTTCAAAACCGTTCAGAATTACTTTAAACCCACTAATCACTCCTACAGACAAAAAAATAAACAAACATTTCAAATATGTCCTCTTCTCTGCTACTCTGTGACAAATCAGAGAAGGAGCCCAGCGGGCCTCCAGTGTAGCCTAGACAGCCGTGACTCACAACAACACAGCAAAACCATTTAAATCAGAAATCCTTACCTTCTCTGTTTGGTTGCAGCTCTGTGGCCATGCAGAGGGTTAAGAAGCTGCTTTTAGAGGAACTGGATAGTTGATAAAAACAGTAATATGGCCTCGGTGTCCACCAAGGCCCAGTCTCTCAGTTGACTCACTACAGGTTTCAAACAAGGCAATGAGCCAGAGTGCGTGGGGAGCTGCGAGGGGAGTAAACGCTTAATCATTAAGCCCTGACTGCGGCTGTGCAGCTGCCGACTGGCACTATGTGGTTAATCTGTGGGAGAGAAAGACAGGTAGCAGCAGGGAATCAAACTGGTGTTCCCTGCAGGTAAAAGGCATTAATACCTTCCATACTTCCTGGAAATCACATTGATACTGATTTCTTGATTAGAAAAAGAGGGGAAACCTAATTATCTACCTGCTTCATAGCCTACTGGGTACATATGAAAGCCCAGGAGGTTTATTAGTATTAAAAATATCACTTTGAATTATCAGCTTCTGCAGAAGATTAGGCTTTTTCTTGGAGACAATAATTTATACAATCTGCATATTATCAGTCACATCCCATCTAAAATACTGCTTTATCATCCTTTTATTTATGAATAATTCATCCCCATCACAGGTGTGGCATATTGTGCTACACAGAGTGTGTGCCACTAGAGGGCAGCAAACTTCTGCATGTTACAGCTTCTCTTCCCCCATCTCACGCTGACTGTCTCTCTCCGATTTGCTGTGCTTCTTTCCCATGTTTACGGATTCATAGTTTTTAATCCGTCGCCCTGTGGCCATGCATGGTTACATAAGATGACAAATAAATGCAGCAAAGAGAGTTTATTGACTATTTGCGGTTTTTAATTTGGTTTATTGTTTCCAAAGAGCAAACAGCAGCACGTGAAGGTAAAGAAACCTCCTGTAAGTCCTCCCCCCCATTAAGTTACATATCTTCACTTCAACATTGAGTCTCACCCTTGAACACGTGACTGGCCCAGAGACTTGTACTGTACAATGTGTATCTGTTCTGTGCCAGCGATCCTTCCAAAAACAGCATGGGTTTTCATCAAGCTTGAGGCAAGGACATCTGCAGTCCACTGCCCCTCTGGAAAACACACATTCAGGAAGACTATAGTAAGCTTTGTCGATACAATGCAACCAAGACATATAATAAAACTCACTCTCTCTCAAGTGAGTCCCACCAGTAGGCTTGGCCCGGGACTCACTCGTCTGCTGCTCCCCTGCATGTGCTCTTCTGCCGGCAGAGGCATCTGTCCTGCAAGTACTAGGAACTCTGTATTATAGTGTAAGATTCATAGTTTACATAGAGTTCTGGAAAAAATTAAGAGTCCACTGCACTCAACCTCACTGAAAACCTCATGGTTATTCCACCAAATATTGATTTCTGAACTCCTCCTGAGTTAAAACATTAGTATTGTCATTTCTAAATGAATATGAAATAAATTTAGGGTAAAGCTCAGGGTTAGGCTACAGAAATTAATGTAATATAAATAGAAGTCAATACAAAGTCCTTGTGAAGAAAGAAAGACGTAATGACTGTGTGTGTGTGTGGGGGTGTGTGTGTGTGGAGGGGTGAGGGTTCTATTTATGTGCAGGCGGGTGAAAAAGAATTTACCCTGTTAACTTGTGATATACTTCATAAAAATCTGCAGTCATTTCTGACATTTAACTGCAGCTTGCTAACCACTGGTACTGACTGTGAAAGGTCACTGACTCCTGTCCCTTTACAGCTCGTTTTAGTCCCGTTCAGTGCTTGTGTGGCTGATCGTCAAGCACTGTCATGTGAAGCTCTGCTGAGTGATGGAAGCTGTCAGTGCAAACAGCCATGGCTGTTTATGTGGATAAAGTTAGTGAGTTTTTTCACATCCTGCATAAAGTATAAGATGGGATCATAGATCTTAACTTTCTGGCCTTGGCTGAAATGATTCTGTCATGTGAACGACAACCTGACAAGAATTATAGGACTCTACCTGTATACCCACGCACATCCTGACTCTGGGTGAATGCATCTTCCTGTGGAATGTGATTGAAGTGAAGAATCTGCATCCTGGATGTTTAGATGGACAGATGCTCTGCTTCCTTTACAGGTAAATGAAGCAGGAGGGAGAGCTTTGGCAGCTTCAAACAGACAGTAACATTTGTATCTGTTTATTCCGCCTCAGATCTCTCAGAGGGAGGGGTAAGAGACCAAAATGTTTAGACACACACAAACACAGAAAGAGTTCAAAACTGTTGGGTGCTGAAAGAAATTATAGTGAAAAGATCTTCGGTGGAATGAAAAGGTCTTCCACAGCCACTCCCCGACAGTAGTGAGTATTAAAGTGGCCAAAAAGCAAAATCAATAAACCCATTCGCTCTGATTTTCCCAAGTGTATGCCTAACCACGTTAGCTGAAGGCGATATGAGGATATTAAGTGTATGCAACCGTCCGCTGCTCCCTCTTTGGTCATGCAGACAGAGAAGTGTGGCCTGTGATAAATTTAATAAATTAATAAAAACTTCCCTCCTGCCTGCCACAAGCTGTTCCCAAAGGATCTTTTCACAGTGAGATTAACCTCAGCTTCCTCACACACTGGCTCCTTCCCACGTTGTTCTTCAGCGTTCAGGCTGCTTCTTTCCTTTGTCGTGTTTTTTTCACTGAGTGTTTAGACGTTTGAAGCTACCATCCAGACTTTTCTTTATTTTTTATCAAATAAATGCAGTTCATTTTAGATATAGTGTAGCACTGAAGGAACATGTTGTTCCTGTTCTGTTTTGCTGTAAATAGTTAACTTATTTATCCTTCCAAAATGGGATTCCACACAGGATTTGTCTGTGGTGACATGGCATAAGGCAATAAGGCAGCTTATCGGAGTTCTTCTAAAAACATCCATTTGTGTTTTTCTAGTTCTTAATTGCTTATATGCTTCAGGTTTTTTTTTGTTGTTTTTTTTTTTGCATTGTGAGCTGATGCAGCAGAACATTACAACCATATAGTGCTAAAATGATTAATTGGACAAACTGATTTGTAAAATGATTGTAATTTAGTAACTGATTAATTGTTACAGGCATTTAATCACTATGCAGACTCAATAATGGATATTTGCTGACAGAAAAACATTATCAGAGCAATAATTAAGCCAAAACTGTACAAATCTTAAATGTTGCATCAAAAAAACCCCAAAAAAAACACCTTTGTCTTTAAATCTGTTCCACCCAAAACTCCCAGAGTGTCATAGTTTTGGCTTCAAATCCAGTGTAAAAGTCTTCTGTGAAGCTTCTTTTGCTATCAGTTATTAATTGGTTAATCCTAAAATTGGTCAACATTTCAGCCCTACAACTGTATTGATGTTAAGCCAAGCATGAGCTTTTCAAATGTTGATAATACAAATATTTCTTAGCTTCAGATGGACCATTTACTACAGATAATTACACGTTCCCTAAAGGAATGCCGTTGTTGCATTTCAGGCAATAAAAATGCAACAACTGAACTGAATTCTTTGCATCTTTCGGTCTATTTTTAATATTGTGCAATAGAGGCTTAAGTGGTTAAATGAAACATCTGCAGATTTAAAAAAAAGTCAAATTAATCAGTTAATTGTCAGAATAATCATGAGTTGCAGTCGCACAAACGTATGTGTCATTGTCACCAGGGAAACTGGTTAAAACAAACCACATGAAAAGTCTTTGTGAAGGCAGACTGCAACAGTGAGATTTTACTATTGCAGAGCATCAGAGATGTTGAGTTCAGGCGACATACACTCCAACTGTATTAGACATCTTAACTTTTTAAAATGATAAAAGCAAAATCAAGCATTTACTCATTGTGCAAGTTGTAAATATGGACAGAAACCAATCTGATAGGAGATATCAACAGATTTGTAGCAGCTCATTGTCACTGGAATTGGACTCCGAGACTGAACCTCCTGCAGCCTGAATGCAGACTGAATGAACCTGAATTTTTGACTAAATCCATCTATTCTTTCTCTCATGTAGTTTATTAATGCTCAGCTGTTCTTCCTCTGGTGATGTCATTGTTTCAAAATACCCTTTTATTCTTTAGTGCATTTTTTAAAAAAAATTTGTATTTTTGAAATCATGCACTGGAAATCTACAGCTCATTATCCAGATGTGTTTTAAATCATTAGCATATTTGTTGATAAAAAGTAAAACTATAAAACTTTTGTTTTGCTTCTCAAATTAACATAATTTTTGTTGTTACAAAAGAAAACAGCTGAAGGTTTACCTCCTTAGGATGTTATCAGCACTGGGCATCTGCTGCAACCAGACTGATGCTTCCCAGTGCATTTTTATTTGCACTGGGAAGCAAGATTTTAATCTGGTTCACAATTCAAAATCTCAGATGATCTTTATCATCCCGGAGCAGCAAGAACATCATTTAGTCTGCAGTGGAGCTGTTCTTTGTGTTTCTCCTGCTGCATGTGTCTGCATGGGGTTGTGTAGCAACAACTACAGGGTGAATGACTGCCACTCTTGCGGGGTATCGGTCTGCTGCCAAATCCCTGCTGAATTGACTGTAATTAACCAGGCTGAGCCTTGTTTGTGCATGTGGACACAAATAGTAGCTTGTTATTTGAGCATTAATGGCACTGTGTGTGAATGTGGGTGTTGTCTGCAGTTCACAGTTCACCCTGGAACAGCGCCCCGACAGCTGCGCGCCCTTCTGAGCACTGTTTACATCTTTATCAATACGTTTTCCTGTAATAATGTTTTAGGATTGCTTCACAGTTTCACAGGAGGAAAAAAACTGTGATGTCTGTATCTGTCAACACATTTTTCCAACGATCCTTTTGAGTGTGACAGTTGGTGTTAGGCTGCTGAACTTCCCGTCTTCGCGGGAAGGGGAATGTGAAATACTCCAGAAATGATTATTTTAAAGAAAAGGTTCATGTTTAACAGCAAAGAAAACAGGGTGATAGTCATTGCTGAAAATGGTTTTAATGGATAGAATTTCTTCTTACTGAGACAAAAGTTCACCTGCAAAATAAAGAAAAAACAAAACAGTGAAGAATATACTGGAAACACGGCGATTCCGTTTGCCATCCAGAAGAGTTGATTTATTCCAGTGCTACAATGTACATTATGCATCATGTGGCAGTGTACACAGAACAATGACTGGGTTACAGTTTTACTGCTGTTGGGATGTGTTATTATTCAGCTGAGGTATGTACTGATGCCCCTTCTGCAACTAGTCAGGATAATGAAAGAGTCTGCCATACTTTCACCTTCATTCATCTACAGTTGTAAGAATAACATCATAAATTCCTTTCATTTGAAAAAAGTTAGGATTTCCTTCTTGAGAAGTGACAAATTGTGACTAGTGTTTCTGCAGGTATTCATTTATGTGTGTAAGAACAAAATGAACTATTTCATCAGAGGGTGTTACCTCCTAGTTTCCCAACTTAAAATGAAACAAATATTATCTTGTTGGTCTTCATTTTAAATCATTCAAATACATTTACTTGTACAGTTAGCTACCATGTTTAGTATCCAGAAGGAATATTCTGTTTTGGACATCACTTCAAATGGGACCTAAATCAGTCCTTACTCTTTACAAAACCATGTGGAAAGACAAGATGTATGTTGAGCGGCTGGTATAACCATCTGGCTTAGATCAAACCCAGCATGCAACATATATCATTCAGCATTATTCAATTCTGCCCAAGGCAGCGACAAGACATCTTCTGAGTCAGGTACAGAGATGTTCAAGTCATTTTTCTGAAATCCAAGTTGAGTCTCAAGTCTTTTCTCTGAGGTTCAAGTCAACGCTGAGGTTTTACACCCAAAGCTGAATGAAGTCTTAATTTTGGGGGTCAACTCAAAGTCAAACCTCAAGTCTCTAATAACTGAAATAAACATTTTCTTATCAAATCCAGATCATCTGGTATGAGTGTGACATTGCACTGCTGTAGGTTAGGAGCTCATGTCATGCATTGCTGATGTTTGGGCCAAAATTAACCTCTATATATATATATATATATATATATATATATATA
>NW_015113049.1:54918-61853 GCF_001443285.1 Poecilia latipinna
TTCCCTTTATTTTTTTGAGCTGGGGGCCAATTTGAATTGTTTAAAAAAATGAAAGGCGAAACATTTACCCTATGAATAAATAATATGTAGACTTCAAGGGAAAATAAAATAAAAGCAAATGTCCATGTGGAATTTCTAAATGAATTAAGCAAAGTGCTATTCAGTTTCACTTTATGGTGATGTATTTATCATCTGTTAATCCTTGTGTTCGCATAGTGCACTCTTTATTTTTTTTCTGAGGATTATTAAAAAGGTTTGGAAACTATATAAGTAGGAAGTATCTTTGTAATGACACAACTAGCTTAACACAAAGAGAATGACATTGGATGTTATGCTTATTTTAGTCTGAAACTATCCAAAATTACTCAATACAAAACAGAGGTTGCTGATCCTTGCCCAGTGTTATGGCGAGGAAATGTTCTGATACTAGCTCTAGACCCACCATCTTTTTGCAAAGCAGTCCATATCCATATCCATCACTGGTCGTTTCTGTACCAAGTTTTGTTGGTAACACTTTATTTTAAGGGGTGTGCATAAGACACTGTCATAAACATGTTATAACAACAGTCATGAACATGGAGGAGTCTTCATGAATGTTGTCATAAAGTATAATTCGGTAAATGATGACACTTTTAATGCAAAGCTGAACTAAAAGTTGCATTAAAAGTCCATTAAAAGTGTAAACTTTGCATTAAAAGTGTAATTATTTACCAAATGACAATTCATGACAACAGTCATATTCATGAGGTCTTGACTATGTCAGTCTTATGCACAGCCCTTCAAATAAAGTGTTACCATTTTGTCATATCAGAACATTCCTTCTGGCTTTACCTTGGTGCTGAACTGTATTTGTCAGTAAGTGTATTTACATGATTTACCTTTTCTAGTGCACAAGCCATGATTCTATAAGATTGTGGAAATTGAGTCTCCTCTACAAAACAGATATCCTTCCATTATTCACCTTCAATCAGTGCTCAATATTTTCAGTATTAGGATAGAGGTAAGTGATGTACAGGAAGAGGCAACAGTAAAGTGTCATTGTTCATTAACTCAAGTTGAAAGGGAAAAAAAAACCCAGACAGCCTTGCTTGATTAAGTTCCACTCAAAAAACTCAGTTTAACTTAAAATGAAGTGCTCTCTAGTCAGTAAAGGCTGAAGGAGATTTGCCGTTTTCACTGTTTCACTTGATTTGACTTGGAATCATTTAACCAATGCTGGCAGATTTATTGGTCAACAAAGTAGGTTTTTAATGTTACCATCCATTTTTGTTCAAACAAGATGCTGGTATGCTAGCTTTAGCCGTTAGTTTGTGACAGGCAAGGACGAAATCTGCAGCCACTAATGCTTAAAGAACTGGTCCATAGTGGTTTTCCCACTGAGAGTGACCAAGTGACAGGTCTGTACAATAACTCTATCCCCAGCTTCTACTAGTTAGCTTAGCAGCCTAATTAGAGAGTTGTTGTAACATTGCATGTGACCACAGTAAGCCATTTTTACATTCAAGGATGGCATAAACAATGTGCATTATGTTAAATAGAGACTTATTTTAGATCGAGTTTTAGAAAAATCATCTGTTGACTGCCAGATGTACAAATTACACTCCACTGAGCTTTTTATGGGTAAAAATATGTCTGATGACCTCCTCACCCCCACGCCCCCAAGGCTTTGCTTGCAGTAATAGGGGTGTTTCTTTAGTCTATTGTGGTAAAGACAGAACTCCCCATCAAGAAAAAAATGTGAAAAAACAACAAAAAAAACAAAACAAAACAAAAAAAAAAAACCTAAGATCAAAACAATGTCCTTTTTATTGTAATTATATGAATATGATCGATAATGAAAAGTGACAAAAAATCTACTTGAAGATGCCCTTTGATGTGTAAATCGGTTTTAATGTCAGTACAGTAGTCGGATGTTCAAAGGACTTTTAAGATCCCTGTTTCAGCTAAACATGAATATGAGGTGAACTAAGAGTGTAATGTCCTTCAAAATGTTTGAACCCAATACAGATGATTGGTCAAACAGAAATAGCCATAAAAAATGCTGCGAGATCAGATCGCAGAAGGGATAGCCAGACATCTCCTCTCCTCAACGACTCCTTATGGAGATTCCAAGGTGTTCTTTGCCAGATGATATACTTAGTCCCACCAGCAAGCTTCCAGTCTTCCTTAAGGTCTTCTTCCAGTGGAACATGCCTGGAAAAGCTTAATAGGGAAGCGACCAGGAGGCATCCTCATTAGATTTTAGGATCATGTCAACTGATCACCATCAGAAGTGGAAAGGCAGCAGCTCTACATTCAACAACCCTGAGGAGACAAACAGAACTCCTCACCTTTTCTCTAAGGGAGAACAGTAAAGCCAAGCTTTGCTTTTTAAACTAGGCTCTTCATTATTGCACATGAAGCACTAATCCATCTGTTCATCTCTCATTCCATCCTACCATCATTTGTGAACAAGACCCCAGGAAACTTCACACAGCCCCATTTAGTCTGTTTTTATCAAATTCTTCTTCATTTGCCTAGAAAGTGGGGTTTGTTTGGAAAGATATAAATGAGAAATCAAACTCTGATGTGGTTCAAATGCAGATGTGACTGCTCCAAAGGAAGGAAGCAGACTATAGAGCAGGGCATTCTGGGTAAATACGACCAAAACAAGAGTGAGTCTAGATTTGAGGGAGGAATGGTTTGTGGTCTTTGGGGAAAAATCTTTGTAGTACAAAAGAAAATCCTACAACCACTAAGCGCTGAAGGAAGGAAGTTACTCTCAGAGTCAAGTTGCTCAAAGGATTTCTTTGGATTGACACAGTCTGAAAGAGACCAACAGCAACTGGAAATGTAACAAACGTTGCACCTTTAGTCCCCAATCAAACAGTCTACCAGACTATCTGAACAGGCAAAGACTTTACACCCTAACTCAGAGGGAGAAGTCCAACTTTTTCCTTGGCCTCAGACTTTGAAGCAAGTTGAAGGTGTTGATCTGAAGAAGCCAACATAAAGAGATAAAACTGAAGCTTCTTGAGCTCAGAGGCACTGAGAGAAGCTTCATCATTTGGAGTCTGATGTGAATAGAGCTGATGCACCTCTGCACTGAAAGAAGTTGGAGACTGAAGTGGTTTGGAAAGATACCTCCTAGCAGCCTCGCTTTGAAGGTGTGCTGAGCATTCCCAATGGAAGGAGAACCAGAGGGAATATTTACATACCTTCTGACATAAGTCAATCAATGATTATGGGGATTTCTGGGTTTCCCTCCTGGCTCTGTTATCTTAGCAATCTGGAATATGATGGTGAAATGGAATTAATCTAAACTGATCCTAAATTCTTGACAGATGTTTTGGCTATAATTGGACTGAAACTTCCATAGACATCTAAAGTGAATTTTAGACACCTAAGAGAAGAATAAATTTCGTAGAGAATGGTGAGAATAAGTTGGCATCACAAAACCTTATGAAACTACGATTCTTCATCAGTAACTGTATTACTTTCTCTCTCCTTTTCAAACAATCAATAATTGTTTCAAAATGAACCATCTTGTTATCAAGGCAGAGTCAGTGCCAATTTAAGACATTAGCATGGCAACATTCCTTTGGAAGAATATGCAATAGATTAACACAAAGAAGCACATAAAGATAGGACGGAAAGTGAGGTTCTGTTTATTAAAGAAAATAATTGATTATGGCCCAGTCTTGGACAAAAACATGTTTCCAAAGGTTTCACTAAAACTTCAGGAGTCAGAGTCACTTTAAATGTATTTGAAGAGAAGTTCTGCAAAGTTCTTATCAGTAAGAGACAGTGACTTACTATCAGAAGAGGCAGATCTCAACAATAAGAGGAAATCAATAAGCCGTAAACGTGCATTGATGAGGCAGAAAGTACCATGTTGACCAGTGTCGAGTTCAATTTACACAATGGCCAACAGGTGCTCTTCTTCACTGAAAAGACTGAAAACTGTTCACTTTGGCAGGCTGTTTTAATGTAAAATCAAGTTTCTACTAGGTAAAATAGCTATCTTGTCTAGTAACTTTAATTACAATCTTCTTGAATTGTAATTACGGATGATGACGAATTTGGCAACGTCATTTGAAATATCTTGAAAGGTATAATGATCCGCCGAAATGCAACTAAAGACATCTTGAATTCTTCTCCATCCATCCATCCATTTTCTATACACTCTTGTCCCTAGTGGGGTCAGGTTTTCTGGTGCCTATCTCCAGCTAACTTTCTGAGTGAGAGGCAGGGTCACCCTGGACAGGTCGCCAGTCTGTCGCAGGGCAACACAGAGACAGACAGGACACACAACCATGCACACACACACACACACACACACACACACACACACACACTCACAGCTAGGGAGAATTTAGAGAAACCAATTAACCTGACAGTCATGTTTTTGGACTGTGGGAGGAAGTCAGAGTACCCAGAGAGAACCCACCATACACAGGGAGAACATGCAAACTCCATGCAGAAAGACCCCAGGCGGGGAATTGAACCCAGGACCTTCTTGCTGCAAGGCAACAGTGCTACCAACTGCACCACTGTGCAACCCTTGAATTCTTCTTTTTAGTCATAATGTAAATACAAATATCTTAAATTATCATTCAGGAGAGTCAACATGTATCTGTCTCTAGTCAAAGCTCATTTTTAGATCCCTGGAACATAATTACAGATAGATGAAACAGATTTTATGTTAAAATGGCCTGCCATAGCCTCTCCTCCATGGCAATCAACTCCAGACTTTAAAAGACAAAGGTTGATAAAAGACAAAGGACCAGCATGTTTTAGCGTTAAAGTCCACTAAAACATGATGAGGGCTAATCTGCACTCCAAGGATATCTTTACTTTTACAGTAACCTCTCAGTGATTAACATCTTTCTACTGCAGGAAATGGAACTTTTATTAATAATAATACATTTGCAGAACTGCTCTTCAAAAAATCCAGATGAACCCTTTGACATTTGGTGGAGCTTTGCCTCATCTGGACACTGAAGCCACATGTTTTGCTCAGTGGGGATGTCCCTGTTTTCCAGGGGCCACAGTTTATATGTTAAATTATGCATAATATACACCACAGGTTCACTGGAGCTCTCAGTTTTATCATTTTATTGGGCCTTCCTCCTATCTAGATCTGGAAGATGAACCATCATGTAGGAATAGTTTCACAGTAGGGAACAATAACACATAAATTCACATTGTTTCTTTCAAATTCTGTGAAAAAAAGTAAACTTTTTTGTATGTTGCAAAAATGGCATTTAGTGGCCTAGTTTTTATAATCCAACCAATTTAGCTAATCTAAATTTTATTTCATATTTATAGCTCAGACATAGGAGTGATAACAGTCAAACAGTCAGCAAGAAAGCCGGATGGAACAGAAGAGTTTCTTTCCCATTTAAAGACGGATCCGTTCACTGTTCTAAGTTTCTTCAATGCTTTTATTTGGATCCTTTCAATATTCTTTTGTAATAGTGACTTTTTAACGTTCACCTTATATTTTAAATAGGGAATGCATTACAGAATTAACATTACCGCAACTCTCTAAGATCGGCAAATCTAAAATGCTAAATATCCTAGTTAAAAAAGTAAAAATGCATTTAAAAAAGGATAGAAAGTGACAAACAAACAAACAGAAGTACGATAATAAAACCAAAAAAAAAAGTAAAATAATCAAGCCAGGAAGATTGTGATCTCTCATTATTTTGCAACAGAACCATGCAAAGGAGCCAGGTAGGTTTCTCAGTTCCTCTGCTGATGTGTGGCTGTATAACAGCGCCATTCAAGCCATGCCGATTTCCCAAGACCACAGGAAGCTCTAATTAACTGGTAAGAAAGGTAGACTGCATCATGTTTCATTGTGGTGTGCAGCACTGAGCCAGAAGTTAGACTAATAAATATTCTCTACGTTTATCTCTGAACTTTTCATTTGTTACTGTTAGTAGAAACAGGAATCAAAAAAAGAAGATGTTTGGAGTTGCGGTGTAATGGAGGCAATGATATGCATTACATTAAGACAGTTTCTTTACATTTTTGGAGAGGAATGTATCTGAAAAAGGAATGCAATGCTGTATTCAGACTGTTAACATTGTAAAAAAGCTTTGAAATTAGTAATTAAATAACCCTCTACTATTTATACATTCAGGCACTGAAAAATCACATGTCAATATGTAACTAAAAAAGATAGTTGCTCTCTTTTTTTTTCTTCCCTGGTAAGAACAAGGAAGCTGATACCTTGAAGTTGGCAAACGAGTACATTTCCCCTACCTTGGAGTAATGCCATGTCCATCCTCTTTTCATGCGATCATTTCTCCTCCTCTTGAAGTGCATTTTCAAACACTGACCTGGAGTCAGAGCTTTCGTGGTTTCTCCTAAAGCTTTCACCCTAAGCTGTGAGAAAGAATCCATGACGCTTGTCTTTTTGTGAAGGAAATCAAATGGTTTATCTGGATCCTCTCCTTGGACAAACAGAGAAACGGACAGATGGGTGGACAGATGTCCTCCGTGGCCCCAGAGGGCCAGCAGGTGACCCGAGGACCTCTGCTCCACAGACCAACATCCCCCCCACCCCGTGTGGTTAAGGACTCTCCGGTGTGATAGCCAGCTCTCACTCCAGCGACCCTGAACTCAGTCATTTTTTTAACTATACAAGGGCTTTTACAAAAAAGCTAACAGGAACAGCCATACAATGGCTAAAACATAAACCATACCTCTACTTTATCTCTGTCATTTTTTGATTTTTTTTTTCTCTGACATTTTTGGATGCATTTTGTGTTTTCCCCATTATTTGTTTGCCTTTCTTTGTTCTTTTTGAGTAGCTCTAATCCAGAACTCTGTGTGCTGAGAGGCTCAGTCACAGAGAAACTGGACTTTGGAGGTTTTGGATTCTTCTTTTTTTTTTTTTTTTTTTTTTTTTTTTTTGTTTGGGGGGGGGGGAGGGGAAAAAAAGG
>NW_015113049.1:64915-129768 GCF_001443285.1 Poecilia latipinna
GGGGCTCGTTCACAGAAAAAAGGGTTTTTGGAGGTTTTGGTTTTTTTTTTTTTTTTTTTTTTTTTTTTTTTTTTTTGGGTTGACGTGGGAGAATGGAAAAAAAGGCAGAGACTGGGTGAGAGAGAGAGAAAAAGAGAGAGAGGGAGAGCAAGAGAGAGACAGAGAGGAAGAAAAAGAGAGAGAATAGAGGTGAGAATCAGGTCACGGGTTCAAGATATGGTTCATTATTAGTCCAGACATGGACTCGCAGTGGATGCAGGAACGGCTTTGGATCGGACAGGATGTGGTAAGGGGGGGGGGGGGGGGTTTGGAAAAAAGGTGCCGTCTGATAGGGCGGACTAACACAGGGTTCCTCAAGGTTATCCACTGTCAGAAGATGTGTGTGGTGCTGTGGAGGGAGAGCGACGCCTACGGGTGGTGGAAGTCCAAGATCTGTCTGAGTGTTCAGAGCGCTCCGACGCTAGCGAGGCAGGCCGGAAGCGGTGAACGAAGCCGTCCAGGAAGTCCTGCTGCTGCTGGGTTATGGCTTGGGAGATGAGGCAGGGCAGTGCCTGCAAGCTGCCTGCCACCGAGTCCAGCTTGTCCTCCAGTGTCCCGATCCGCTTGTCCAGCTCCTCGCTGCGCTCCTGCAGCTCCGACACCAGGTCATACATCACATTCTGGGTCTGACCAGGGAGACAAAGGAAATGTGTTTCAGGGCGAACAGGAAGAAGGAGAAAAAATTGTTTCACAATTCAAAATCCAGAAAACCATTGGACATGAACTAATATTAAAAGCTGAAGCATGAAAAACAGCTCCATGTTCATCATAAAATCCAACACTCAGCTAAGATCATTACTCAGTAAAACTAAAAGTATCAGGAAGCTAAAAGAACTGGAGCCACAGAGTTTCAGCATGTCAGCATAGATTATATCATCTCATACATTTAACAACCAGCCTCTCCAGTACATTTATAGCCTTTTATACATTTATAGGCTTTTAATACCTTATGCATTTGATTGAGAAGATCCATTTATGTAATTAAAAGGGTTTCTATTATAAAGGCACTTATTGTTCTGCAGGGCCAGCAGTGGGACCAATGTTACAGAATGTGCATCTGCAACAGTTGAAATGTCAAAAGAATTTGCTGTTACAGTTGTAATGTTATGTGTATCATAAAAAGGTGAGTGTGTTTTTGAGCTTAATTACACTTTTAAACTTCAAGGGGGTAAATACGGTCAAGGCTAAAATTATTCCTACCTCTGGCAGATTCAGAGATTCAACCAGGAAGTTTGTTTCTAACAGGAAATCAGACATGCATCTTTCAAAAAATAATAAAACAACAAAGTATCCCTTTAATCTACTTTGTATTAATAAATGGCATGTGGCAAAATATTTATGCCCTTCCTATAATCAATGGAAAAACTATTAGCCAAATATTTCGACTTTCAAATACTTCCAACAAACCCAAAGCTGCTGAGCTGCTGCTTGCTTGTTTCTCTTGTCTGTAAAGTTACACATTCAAAAATTAACAGCAATAATTTGTTTATTAGCTTGTCATAAGTGAAAAAAACAGAATCATATTTTCTACCATGTTGTTCAAACCATTCATTATTTTACAAATTAAATATTTAATTTAGCTTCAAACTAAATATGCTAACTAAAATTTAGCATAAAGCCAAATATTTCGCTTGAAACAAAATACTTAGCACATACAACATTTTAGTTGTACATGTTATAGAACAGGGTGAGCTGTTTTAGTACAGACATTTACCAATTGATTCATAACAACAGTCACTATTTGAAACTATATATTTAGCTCCTGGCTTAATATTTAGTGCAGAGCTCTCCTCTGGAATTTGAAAATAACTAGAAAGGTAGTTTTTCTAGTTTTCTACCTTTTTTAGTTTTCCAAATGTTAACAACTGAGTAAAATCAGATCCAATCGTTTAAAAATTCAACAGAGTCCATGCTTCCAGCAAGCAATCGTTTATCAGCAGCCAAGAGTTCACAGCTTCTGTACAAAGCAAGGCGAAAGTTTTTAACAGGCTAACTTGATCCTATGACATATGTGTACATTTCTTCATTTATCTTCTTTACAATTCTCTTTGACACCTATGCAGCTTTTTACACTCTCTAGTGTCTGATGTCTTACAGCCTTTATCTCATGTTTATCTTGTCTTAATTTCACCTTCCAAACGCTTTTCTGTAACTTTGCATCTTTCTGAATATGAAATTTTGATTTTTTTTTTTGTAAATTATGGTACTATTATATAGTTTTATCCAAATCAGCTTTGCGATAAGATTTTAGCAGCTTAGTATAGAAGGTTTTGTTTTGTAAAGGGAAGAAGGCTTACCTTTGCAAGGTCCACCAAGGTGTTGGCCTGATCATTGAGTTTTCTCTGCTCCATCTTCACGCTGCGCAGTCTAGGTGGGGGCAAGGGGGGATGTTAACAGGAGAAAGATAGAAGGCAAAGTAGAGAAAGACGGATGCAATGATAAATGTGGAGAAAAGAGAGCAAGAAGGAGAGGATATGTGGTTTTCAGGAATAAAAAAGGGGAAAGAAAGGCCAGTAAAGAAGAAAGAAAAAGGAGGAAAATACATTTTATTAGCTGTGTTCTCATATCAATCAAGCTCAAATAAAACACATGCATTGTAAAAAATATCTTTGAAATCAGAACATACATATACTTTGTAAAACTGTATATGTATATATAGAATACAAGGAGATGTGCATAAAAGCAAGCATACTTGGTCTTAGTAAATACATTGCAAACCAAAACATGCAGAAGTACAGAAGCATACTACACTCATTTTCAGTGATTTTAAAAACTTGTGTTTTTTTTAAAAACATTTTAAAGCAGCAGGGAGCAGCAGGTATTACTGACGTGAAGGAAGGTGATTCTGAGTTACTGTCTTGTTGCAGGTAGGGGTGGGCGATGGGGCAGGCTTCTAGCTACTTTTTAGGAGAGGTATTCTGAGTACAGCAATGTTAAAGCCTCACAGAACACACAGCGTTTCTCTGGCAAATAATCAGTAACTTTGTGTTAAAATTCTACTGCGTTTTCATTACATTCTCTGGTGGATTTACGTAAGAATATGAATGAAAATGCAAAACATCTTCGACCCTCTTTTTGGCAGCATGATCCTGCAGCTTACAACAGTTAAAATGATAAATCAAATCACCCTAAACAGACTTCACTGCTTTAACTGCTCCATTACTTCTCTTACAGCTGCACTGAATATGCAACTGATGGAAACCTGACAGGGAGGTACCAGTGAAAAAAGAAAAAGTTAACTTTATTTGCAGGTTAACTCTGGATGGTAGAAACTTACATCAATAAAATGACAAAATGTTCCGGAAGGGTTGCATAGCAACTTATTGTTTATCTTATCATTTCTCTACCATTATACTGCAGAGACTGAGGTCTGTGTACCAACTGTTATGTCACAGAGAATCCTGTGACTCTGAAATCTACAAACTAATATAATTAGATTTTTAGGAGAAGGTTGGGGGCAAAATTAACTCTATATATAAGAATTGTCCTAAAGTCGAAACAGCTCAAATAGTCAATTAAACAAACTAACTCAACATTTATGCTTAGTTCAAGGTTTTTATGCTGATTTTTGTCCCAGTTTTCTCCTTCCATCAATCTTAAAGACATCATCAGCCAGCATGCCTAGGTGGGACCCATGTGGGGACAAGGAGGGCAGACTATATGGGTCCCATATGGGTTTGTCCGCGGGTTCCACGATGGTCCCACATGGGTTTGCCCATGTAGGGCCACAGCCCACATGGGTGCTACATGGGCCCTAATTGGACAAAACCCATGTGGGCCACCACCATATAGGGCCCATGCAGGGCCCATGTGGGCTCTGGCCCTACATGGGCAAACCCATGTGGGGCCATCGTGGAACCCGCGGACAAACCCATATGGGACCCATATAGTCTGCCCTCCTTTTCCCCACATGGGGCCCACCTAGGCATGCTGGCTGGCTCTTAGAATAACCTTAAGATGTGTTAAGAGTGATCTGGTCCTCTCAGAAGGACATGTTGGATTGTCTTGGCCCAATATCGCAGCATGTGTGTTGTTCCCCGACAACAAATGAGAACAGACTGTTGAATGTGACGTGTAGCTAATCAGAAAGCAAAGTGATGTAAAGCATGGAGGGGAATCTAACATACACAGAAAACAAAACAACTTGCCATGAAGCACCAGAAAGTCCTGTGGATGCTGGAGGCAGCTTTGTATCGTTTTTTTTCTCTATCAAATATTTTCCACAAACTATTGCCACTGCTTCTGTTCAGTCAGCCATGTTTATTTACTCTGAACTCTTGCTTGGTTTTGCGAGATTTCACATGACATCTGAATGTTGGTGAGTGAAATTGATTTGTATGTAATGTGTTGCTCCTGTTGTGTGACTGAACACAACACACTGCATGACCAAAACCGTTATACCTAAAAATTTTCATCGTCGTTTGTGAGGTCTCAGGTTTGGAAAATTGGTGAACTGTATTAAAATCTTACAGTGTGAGCCAAGCATTAGCAATATGGAAAAAAAACTTAGACTTGCCAAAGGATTGACAATTATTGTATTATTAATCATTTTCATGCAAATTGTTTCATGATGACAATTGCAATTGTATAGACCAGGTTAAACTAACTCTAATAATGTTTGCAAACACAAAACTAACACTTCAGTAACCATAGCCCCAGTTTGTTTCAGAAGAGTGCCAGTCAATATGAATATATTTGAAACTATGACTAAGTACAGTATTATTGTTTTGCAATGAGGATTTGGTTTTCTGTCTCTTTAGTTCCTGTGTCGTCTCCTTTGCCTCTGATTGCTCCCAGCTGTGTTTCATGTTCCCTGATTACCCCTTGTGTATTTAATCCCACCTGTGTCCCCTGCTCCTTGTCAGATCCTTGTCGTGTTGTGTGTTTAATGTCCTCCCTTTGTTGTCTAGTAACTACCAGTGTTACCAGTGTCTGCGTTTCCTTGTCTCATTGCTCACCTGTGCTGCCTGGATTTCAGTGTTCTTGATTAAAACCACCATTCTCACCATAACCTGGGTGCAGCCGTGTCCATCCCCACCACCAACACCACACAATTCATGACAACCGGTGGTAATTTTAAAAGTCTATGTCGCCCATCCCAAGTTTTCTACACACACATCAACTAAAAAAGTTAGGAACAGTGACGTCCTGAAGAACCATTGTCGACAAGAAAGCTGGTGATAGCCTATAACTTTAGCTAACCTGTTTACACCCAAAGGTCACTATGAGCCAAAAATTACTTTGGTAAAGTCTTGATAGCCGTCAGATTTTTCTCTGAAAGAAATGATAGAGCTTTGGTTTGGTCTTTGGGGAACAAAAATGATCCAAATGCATTCAGTGACGTTCTTGATGCTCCCTCTAGCTAACTCCTTAGTTATGTCCTGCTTTGTTTACTTCATTCATATCATGGTAGCATTAACATTTTAAAAGGTATCTGACATTCTTGGACACTGCAGCTAAACTATGCTTCATATTATAGGTAGTTGGTATGGATGTTGAGGGTGTAAGTAGTAACACCATGGTCGTTCTGCAGGTTCGCTGATTTCTTTCTCCTGCTTTGGGTCAGATTCTGACTCCGACATGTTGGATAGAAAGTCTACCGTTGTTGTCATCTCTAATAAAAAGTGTCTCTGCTAGCAGATAAATGAATCATTAGTATGAAACTGCAAAATGGCCGAACAGGGTGGAGCGGAATGTTGTGCAACCTGGAGGGGCATAAAATGTCTTATTCACATTTTTAAAAAAAAATGCAGCAAAACGGGTTGCTCTAAAATGCGTCAGAGGAAAGGTAAGAGAGGGTCTGTGGAAATCAGACCAGAGCATTGCAGTTCTTTTTCATATAAACTGAATGATTTACATGTGAAAAGGAAAGATTTAAAAGCTGGATATATCCACTTTAAAACACCACACAGGAGACTATACCACAGAAGTTCCAGGAAAAAAAACTCTATAAGTCAACAAAGTTACAGTATGAAGAACTGCAGAGCCCTGAACATTATCATTGTTTTAGGTTGTAAATATAGAATTACAACACAAGTGCAGCAGGAAAGAATATGTATCTATGAACGACAAGTAGATTTTGGAGCACCTAACTTAACAGAAACATCAAATATTCTGCTAAAGGGAAAATGTAATCACATTTTAGAGTCAGAAAGGCAGCAATTGAAAAATTTAAAATATCAATAAATTACAATAGACATTTCCAATGCTGTTCAATTGAATAACCATTTTTTACAATTTTGTGACTCATATACACTTTTATCCACATTAACAAAGAGTTAGTGTTAGGCTTAGAGTCCAAATAATCACACAGTTAGACTGAAATTATATTTAGACTATGATTTTATCAGAATGAAACAGATGTCATGATTTTTAGCCAAATCACCCACCCCTAGTTTTAAGTCAGAAAGGAATCTGAGTACTGAACTGGTCAAATGTTTTCCCAGAAGAATGCAATATGCTTCCATAGAGAAACCTTTAAATCCAGTTTTAAATAAAAAAAAAACAAAAGCATTCTTATCCGTTTTCATCCAAAAGTAAAACATGAACAAAAGGAAAAAGATGGTCAGTGCTGCAGGCAGCTCAGTGGCAGGCTCTCATGTATTCACACTGGTCACTCAGAAAGTGTGCCGTAGCCATGACTGATCTTTGTGCACAATGAGCAGATCTCTGATTAGAGGAACAATCCCATTTCACTTTGGATCTGTATTTAACTCACAGGCTGACGATACAAGCTTAGGCCTTAAAACATTTTAAGACTGTTCAGATTTAAGATAATTTATTCATTGAGAGTTATAATGGATTAAATTTTTCATTGTTTGTTCTTGTTTTATCCAAGAGATCCAGGTGGTCTTTTATGATGTGACAAAACTATAAAAAGCAAACACCCCCTCCTCATCGCCCCCCAAAAGATTTGTGCACATTTGCTATGGAAACGCAGCTCCTATGTAAGCTCCTGGATCTTCATTATTTGTTATTAGATCCTTTTGTTACTCTGCTGGTTCCCAGTCTGATTTCTTCCTATGTTCCAAGATCTGAATTTGTTCGGTAAGTTATTTCATTTTATGAAAATATTCTGTTTCGATGCAGCTCTGCTCTGCATTTGGGTCCAATTCAAACACGACACTACTCTGCGTCCCCAGAATCAGAACCAAACGTTGAGGAACAGCATTCAGTTTTTATGCTCTACTAATCTGGAATAAACTGCTGAAACTAAATTCCTTCAAATTACAGTTCAAACCTATTTTGTTCAGAGTTGTGCTTGTCTGATGTATCCATAATATTAATTTGAAACATCATTAATTTTAGTCTATAGTCCAATTTTGCTTTCTGTTATGTCACTGCAATGTATTGTTTTATGTTCTCAGCATGTAAAGCACTTTGACTTGAAAAGTGCTATATAAATAAACCTGCCTTGCTTAAAATAGCAACCTTTAAGCAGTTGTTAAATATACTTTAAATTACACATACATTTCTGAATTAAAATGTATTTTTATTGTTCTGATATAATATTCCAATCTTAAATTCATTTAAGATTAGTATTTAATAGTTTAACTATTTATTAATGTTCTATTATATTGAATGTTTCTTTGTATAAAACTCAAGAAAGCTCTTAAATTTAAACAATCAACACTAGCAGAAACCTGCAAGCATGACATTTTAGCAGCTTTGAAATCATAATATTTTTCGTCATGTTATAACATTGTCAATTGATACCACCATAACCAAGTCTAACACTGACTAGCATCTAAAAACAAGTAACATAAAGACTTTTACACACAGTTTGATTCTTGTGTTGTAAATTGTTTGCTTTGAGATTATTTTAGAGAGGAAAAAGACAAAAACCAACAGCAAACAGTTCAGCTTCTTTATGTAACTACAGTATGTTACACAGTTTGGATAAATGTCATCACAAAATCATCAAGAGTGTGGGATGAGTTCTGCTGATGACGATTAATATAGCCCCGGGAGCAGCTATATTAGTCATACTTGTGCGGTAGATGAGGATGATCTTGGCCAATAAAAGGTCCAAGCTCACTCTCTGCGAGAAGCTTTTTCTTTCACACATTCTCTCTAGACAACCCTTAATTACTGACACAAAGTGTTGGTGGCAAAATGTTGATGCTTGTTTTTTCTCATTCCATTCAAGAGAGAATGGGAAGGAGAGTGGAGGAAATGGAACACTGAAATAAATAAATAAATAATAATTAAAAAAATCAGCATCCAAGATTATTATTCTTTTTCTCATGCATGTCAAACGCAGACATGGAGAGTGGAGGAGGAGGAGAATGTTGAGGAAACAGTAGGAGAAGGATACATAGAAGACTTAACTTACTTCTGAGCTCTGCGGTGATAGAGCAAAACAAGGACAGAACACAGTACAGAGTTTTAACCTCACAACATTCACGAAACGAGTGAAACCATTACACTTGTAGTTGTAAGCGCAGGGTAAAAGAGGGAGAGGGAGGGCAGGGAAATACGAAAGACCATCACAATACTTTGAGTGTGTGTGGGTGTATGAGAGTTTGTGTGCGTGTATCTGTCAAAGTTTACATGTAAGTGAGTATGACAATAAAAGGAGCAGCTCTAAAGGGTGATAATACATAGCTATGGCTATATTTTTTTCACCATGTTAGCAACATAACCAAATATGAGGCCTAATATTAGAACCTTAACCTGTTGGTCTCAGGTTGTCATTCACAATGACAGGGGTGTCAAACTCCAGTCCTCAAGGGCCGCTGTCCTGCAGTGTTTAGATGTGCCACAGGTAAAAAACAGTGGAATGAAATGGCTTAATTACCTCCTCCCTGTGTAGATCGGTTCTCCTGAGCCTTGCTAATGACCTAATTATTCTTTTCAGGTGTGGTGCAGCAGAGGCACATCTAAAAGTTGCAGGACAGCGGCCCTTGAGGACTGGAGTTTGACACCCCTGTCACTAGAGGACCCAAATTTGGGTCCTCTCGTGACAGACAGGTTAAGTGAGATTGAAACTTATTTTTACTTTCTGCAGAGAGATTTTAATTGTCAGTTTAAAACGTTCATGAGCTAACAGGAGTGCTGGACTTACTGGTGGATGGCTTGGAGAAACTTGCGCTGGTGTTTCCGCACCTTGGCGTGATCGATCTTCTTCACCAGCTTGGTGTGTTTGTAAATGAGCCATGTTTCCCTGAGTACATTGGCAGCTGTGTTCTTTACCTGAGGCACAAGAGTGAAAAAGACATTTGATATCACAGATCTGGCTCTGCTTCAGTGTATCAGTTTCTGATTGAATGATTAAACAGCACCATGTGGGAGATGGGAGATACAAGATAAAGGTAAACTGGTGGAAGCTATCTGACACAGTGTCAGCGTCATACTCTTGTGTCTGCTGGAAAATGGGAAAAGTACAAATTAACGTTCTGCTTCACGGTGAAAACCTGCTGAGTTCAAATCACTCAACTGAAACTGTCGTTAGGAGGTGTGTCTACCGTTGTGTTTCTCACACCGGTTGAATTTTTCCATCATACCGCATTGCTAGTTTGAAAATTTTTTAAATAAAAATAGAGCTGTAGATGGTATCGAGCTGCTGCTGGGCACTGCTGGTTAGCTGGCTGAAAGGAGGCTTCTGAAGTTCTCATTAAATTAAAAATTAAAAAAAAAAAAAAAACAATGTTTCTGTTCCCTAAATACAAGAAGAGTCTAGTTTTTTTAAAAGTCACTTTTATAAAATTATATTAGGTAAATACAAATAATGCTAATATATATATCTGCTATAATCAATATAGTTTTGTATTTTATGAATGGTAGTTGTGGGCTGCACAGTGGTGCAGTTGGTAGAGCTGTTGCCTTGCAGCAAGAAGGTTCTGGGTTCGATTCCCAACCAAGGGTCTTTCTACATGGAGTTTGTATGTTCTCCATGTGCATGGTGGGTTCCCAGGCTTCCTCCCACAGTCCAAAAACTAAACTAAATTGTCACCCTGCGACAGACTGGTGGCCTGTCCAAGGTGACCCCCCCTCTCGCCTGGAACATTAGCTGGAGATAGGCACCAGCAGCCCTCCTGACCCCACCAAGGGATAAGGGTGTAAAATGGATGGATGAAATGGTAGTTGTACTGAACTTTCAGTGGTTTTCTTGGTGACTGTATGTTGTTTTTTATGACTTTTAATTTCTGTTTTTATGATTTAAAGCACTTTGAACTGCCTTGCTCCTGAAAAGTGATGTACAAAGAAACTTGACCGAACTGAAATGTCTATAACTGTTTCACTGGTTTAGTCTTCTGATCTCTAAAACATTATCAGGAGTTTCTATATTGTCCCCATCCTAAAATAATGGCCTAAGTCATCTTTGCCAAAAGCCATTTCAGCAAAAAAAACCTTTGGGAAAAATTATGTCGGCCATTATTTTAGAAAGGTGATATGGAAATTAAAAAGATCAAAAATAAGCAGGAAATGTCATGGGTTAAAAACTTACCATGACAAAAGGGTCTTTTGTCATGGTAAGTTAATCTGAGCATGGTACTGTAGTCTGCTACATCAACCTGTAGCAGACTACAGTAAGTGCAGGTAGAAAATGTAACTCACTCGTTTGCAGAGTTGTGTGTCCATCATGAAGTTGTGGACATGCTTCTCAGCCTTGGTCAGCTCCAGCTTCCTGGCAACCACTGCTACCACCAGTGCAGTGCAACCTGCCCCCTGTTGTTTAAATGTAATGACAAACACAAAAGCACTTGGTTGGTGACATCTGAAAATGTAACATGAACTATATCTATCTGCTTTAACATTATGAGAACACTGGAAGCCCCTAAAAATCTGAAAAGTGGGAAATGCATGCACTTTCAGCTCTCTTTATGGTATAATACCTCTAACTAAAGAATTAGCAACCATTTGCCATCAGAAGTTATCTGTGTTTCATTAACCCCACTGTCACAGTCACAGTAAATAAGACTGTACAATGAAGCCCCTTTGTAGTTTTCTACAAGCAACATAGGGGAGACAGAAGGTGCTATGATCAGATAAGAAACCTGTCAGTTTTGCCTACATACACAATGTTGTTTGTTTGGGAAAACTAGCACTGCACATGACCTGGATTTGACCTTCAGGACTTAGAAGCTGGTCAGAACTGATGGAAGATGGATTAGCTGCTGCAAAAAGACCTGAAATTGGGGCAGAGGTTCACCTTACATAGTGAGGACAACCCTAAACATACAGCCAGAGCTACAATAGGAAGGGTTATATTAAAGTGTATTCGTTGTTTAGAATAGCCTAATCAAAGTCCAGACTTGAGTCCAACTGGGGATCTGAGACAAGTCTTGAAAATTGAGAAACTTTTGCAAATAAGACTGGACCAAACCTTTCCAGCAGAAGGAGCTGCTGGAGCCACACCGCTACAAACTGAGGGAACAAAATGCACATCAACAAACTATGGGGGTTAAAAAAAACAAATTCACATCACATTTTTCAGATTTTGAAAACCCTGTTATCATTGCATTTCCACTTCATAATTACCCACTATTTTGTGCAGGCCTAATGCCAGAGTGGTTTCAGTAAATGAATAAATGAGAAGAAATCAAAAGTAATAGTAACTGGCACATTTTTAACTTGGTTTAACCTTTCAGCACAGCAAATTATCAGGCCATCCTCAGTCCTTCTAGAGAGAGCTGAATAACAGAACAGATGAGTGAGCTCTGCAGGGCGCCATTAACCACAGCTACAAGTAAAAATAGACGCCAAGAGAGTAAAAGTGCATTCGCATGTGTAAGACGAGGTAAAAGAGGTATTAAGGGTCTCAATCCAAGATTTTATTTTGATTGAACAAAAAAAATTTATAAAGTAAAGTTTTCCTTCCACATATTTAATGATATATTTCAATGAAAACAAAAGGAACCTACCATGATCCCTGTAAGAAGACACACGCCTTTCCCACAGTACGTGTGTGGTACCATGTCACCGTAGCCAATAGAAAGGAAGGTGATCGAGATGAGCCACATGGCTCCCAGGAAGTTACTGGTCACTTCCTGTTTGTCATGATACCTGAAACAATAAAGACAAGGACAGACAGGCTTAGAAAAAGGTAGCCGCAGTTTCATGAATGCAAAAATGCTAAAGAACAGGATGCTCTGTGAGCCAAACAAGGCCTGTGGCCGGAGGGAAATAAGGAGGAAGAGCATGAGGGAGACCTCTGCTCTAAAACAGTTTGGTGTGTTAGCTTTAAGCTGACACAGTTTAGCAGGTAGTAGTTGTTTGTAGGGATTTTAGACCAAAGTTCTTGTGCTAAACCAGGTTGTGGTTCTTATGATGCATTCTGTCTGCACTGAAGGCTTCATGAAGTTCGAGTTCTGACTCAAAAAGTTGTAGATTCCCACCAACCCTCAACCTCAGAGTTCAAAATGCCATGTGTACAGGTACACCAAACTGGAGACTTGAGGTCAAATTAGCTAAACATGATTCTGTAGGCCGCCAACTGATGAGAAAGTGAGACAGTGACAGAAAGAAAAAAGGAGGAAACACAATCTGGAGGAAAAACCCTTAAAGGTTAGTTGTACTGTATAGAGAGGCTGTGGACTGTTCAGCAGTACATCCAACAAACCTTTGGGTCTGAAAGGCTTCCAAACGGGTTTGATCCATATGAGCTTCTGGACAGGCAGTGATGCCGTAATGATCCTGTAGTTTGTTGAAAATTTTGCACTTGTCCACAAAAAACATATACCGTATTTTCCGCACTATAAGGCGCACCTAAAAACCTTCAATTTCCTCAAAAGCCGACAGTGCGCCTTATAATCCTGTGCGCCTTCTATATGGACCAATATTGAGCCACAACAGGTCCAGCAAAGGACCTTACCACAGGGGCCGTGTTTCATTGGCTAATGCCCATTTTAGGTCACAGTGCAGCTACCACGTGCGTGACCGTCTCAAGCTACAGTAGTAAACATATGCTAATGTACATTGTGGACCATCAAAACCATGAATGCCGACTTACCCAGCCTTGCAACAACAGTAGGCATCAGTGATCTTGTCCACAGCTATATTTATGCTGAGGGAATGAGGATCTGCTATTTTCCTCATCTATCGGTAGCTTTTAGCTGTGACGCGCACAATGTTGGAGGCATCCGCTCAAACACCTTGATGTCGTCCAAAAAAGATGACATGAACTTGTTGGTTCCCCTGTCCATTGTCGTGGCTGATATGTTGTGAAAATCCGGCAGAAATGCTACGCTAATTAACTCAGATCGAAATGAAAGACGTCATGTTTACACAGACATGCAGTAGGCTGCTTACGTAGTTGGTCCACTACGGTAAGCAGCCGCCAACTTCTTTTTCCCCGTAGAAGAAGAAGTGTGTGGTGCATGCTGGGATAGTTGTTAGAACGCTGGTTTGTTAATAAAGTTTGATAATACATTTAAAGCCGGGAGGGAGGGGCAGGGGACGAGAGACTGCAGCGGCAGCGTGTCGGTTGGTCTGTGTTACCCAGAAAGCAGTTGGGCATAATATGGCAACACCGTGAGTGAAACAACAACTGGGCCAGCCTACTATATAAAGTACTCGGGGACCAAGTCTTTGTAAATGTGGATGTGTAATAATAGAGTATGGAGCGTCTATTCTATGCGCCTTATAATGCGGTGCGCCTAATACATGAAAAAAGTATTAGGCCATTCTTTGAAGGTGGGCCTTATAGTGTTGAAAATACGGTAAACATTAAAGAAATATATTAAAGGCAAATGTTTGTCTTCTGTAACCATCTTTAGTTACAGATGATATGAGAACTCCATCAAAGTTTTTTAGATAATCAATGAATGACTTTTTATCTATATTAGAACAACTCCAGGACATAAGATCAATCCTCAGTACGAATACTTGATGGAAAAATACAGTTCCCTCATCATGATGCACATTAATGGGGCCTGCTAAGCTAGTACTGTCTGCTTGTTGCTGGTGGGAAGCTCTCCAGAAAACTTTGAAAAAAAGCAACTTTCTGTTTTTTTCATGTCACTGACATCTACCTGACAATATCCTTTAGTAAATATTGGGATTTTAACCTCAAATCACATACATCATACGGTTTATGTAATGTTGAGGCCTGGATCAACTTTCTACACCAACTACAGCTAGGATAGCGCCCAAAGATGTTATAGCTGATAGCTGCAGCGATAGACAGTTTATTTCCACTTCTGATAGCCTTAATGTAAATGTACATCATCTGTTTTTAAGATGGTCCTTTAGTTTTTGGAGCCAGAATATTCTAAGAACTTCATTGTTATTAGCTTATGTTGCTAACAATTCAATTAGCAAATGTTGCTTCAAATAGTCCTCATTAACAGCATGTTCTATGAAAACACTGATAAGGATCGTGTCGTTTTTACCAGATAAGTGGCTTGTTGCCAGGTGGTAACAGAACCAGAAAAGTCTTGCATGACTAATCTGCTGTCATTTCTGATTTCATATGCTTTCATCTGATTTCATTTATTGACAGGAATCAGTGTGGTGGGGGGTTTGCTAGTGGTAGGAAACATAAATCCCACCACAGAATCTGTGGGAAAGGGGGAAAAGACTGAGAAGAGGGAGTGCATGTTTAAAAGTCAGGGGTCACGCCATGGACATCTAAGCTAACCTATATGGAGCGCCTGCTTTGCCACAGGAAGCACATCCTAAACACAGAACATATTTTGAACTGTCTCCTGCATTACCTACCATGTATTTACCATCCATGGCAGGTATAACGTTGCCATGGACGGTATATAAAAATACATCAGAAAAAATTTGAAAAAAGTTAACTTGTGTTATCTCAATGCTAATCTAATTTTCTTTTAACGGCCATGCATCAAAAGAAAATTAGATTAGTGGGCGTTTTCTTAAAAACTTTAAAAAAAAAAAAAATTTGACCTAATTTTTTAGGTCAAGAAATTATTGACCTAAATTTTTTATGTCAAAAATTTAGGGAAATTAGAAGAAATGCACCTGCAAGAAAGAAATGCATCTGATGTTTTTTCCTCAGCCCAGCAGGTGGTGCAACATAGAACTAGTTTTTTTTTTTATATACAAGAGTTACTGGTCTCAGAAGTGGTTCTATTTTCAAGCACTGGTTTGGCACAAGAACTTACTTATTTTCAGGCAGAGAAAATGAACTTCTGCACAGAGAAACTAATGTGACATATGGGGGGAAAAAAATTATATACAATATGCTTAAAGTATTTGAAAACAGTATCAACAAAAGACATTCTCAGAATCTTGAAAGATAAAAAAATAAATTTTTGACCAGGGACATTCATAAAATGGCTGCAGATTCAAATCCTTTACAAAATACCATAATAATTTCAAAGAACATTTTTCAAATGTCAAAGAAAGAACATCTTTTACCAGACATTATGGTACAAAGTGCCACAAATCAATTAAACTCATGTTGATAAATGCAACTAAACAAATGCATGTCAGTGCATTCAAAATGGTAATAATGCTGCAATAAATCAAACAGTTGACTGATTGGTCACAGTGTGTGACAAATGCTCCATCAGAGATTAAGGTGCTGAAAGAAAAAAAAAAAACTTTGAACATACAAATGATCACAGCAAACATTAAAGTAGCTTTCAGCAATGTTTGAAATGTCAAATCAAAGGCCAACAAAGTGTATGAAAAATAACTTTACAAAGAAATAAAAAAAACAAAACTGTAGAAGCCCAAGATTGAGGATGGCATTCCGATATCCTTTGCAGCAACGCAAAAGTCTGTTACAGAGGCAAATATGCCTTGTGCACCTTTGTTCAACTTGCTTAAATATAACCAATGGACTGTCTTGGAGAAGAGAGGTTTTTTTTATTTTAAAACTGCATAAATTATAACTACTGAGAATGTTTTAAGGGCAGAGATGCACCAATAAAAGTTCTGGTGACACAAATAGTGTCATTTTGAATTTGATCAGCCCAGATATGTGAGCAATTGATTGGACACTTAAAAAATGCCAGCTTTTTCTAATCAGTTATTAATTTTCATAATTACTGCGATTCTCAATTTGATCAGCCCAGACACATGACTGATTGGTTGAGATCATACTATCAACCAAAGACTTCAGGGTACACACTGTTACTGGGTGAAAAAAACTAAATGTTGGCAAGTTGATTCTAGATGAGGCGTTAAGCATGAGGTCACAGAGGAAGCACAAAGATGCTCACAGATTCACAGGAAGTGAGAGAGAGGGACACTTTAAGGAAATAACAGAAAAAAAAATAAAACCTGCTCTGTTTTAGTCATTTTATCTTTTCACTTATTTATGTTACAGCAATTGCTAGATTTGGAAAAACTGGTAGCTTTGTAGAACTGAGTTAAAGCAGGAGTATGGAACTTTTTCAAAAATGTTTTTTTTGTTTTTTTTTTTGTTTTTTTTACAAATTTGTTAAAACTGTCAATATCTTGGGGCAGGTTAATATGAAAACCGAGCTCCTCTGCCTCCTCACAGTGCCACTATTGCCATCTGCAGAAATGAGGAGGGTCTTAGCACTGTCAATCAGCATCATGTATGCACTACTAAATGTGCTACTGGTGGAGAAATAACTAGGCGTTCCAGGAAAACTGTTCATCTGCTGCCATTGTAACTATGCTAACTAACCTGAACATTTGAGTGAGTGAGGGTGATTGACAGCGGTAAGACCCTCCTCCTGCCTCTGATTGGTTGTTTCTGACAGAGCTGTATATTTGTTCAGATGACAGCAGGACCATAGAAAGAAGGCAGCAGAGGTAATTTTTTTCACAGATTATCTGTCTCATATTTTGTCACCACATGGTGATAGTTTTAACAAATAAGTAAAAACATGTTTTTTTTAAAAAAAAAATACATACTGCTGCTTTATGGTAAACATTTATTCTCCATGAAATAAGTACAAGCTAACCATGCTAATATCATTTGCTAAATGTAGTTTAAGATGTAAAGTCTGCGGCAAATTTGTCTCTCTCTCACATGCGCATGACTCGCCTTTGGCCTCTGGTAGAAAGTTAAAGAATACTTTAAACACAATTCTCATATCAACAAATAATATAACTGTTAAAGTGAAGTTAGGATTAGCATAAACATATTTAACGGCTCGTCAAATATGTCCAAAAACTGAGTAACAAAAATTAAAGTCGTAATAAGTGCATCTTTTCTCAAGAAGATTTTAGTTAAATCAGTTAACTGTATTTTCCAAAGTGAACCTATCAAAAATGTTCAACAGATCTCCTCCAAACACAAAAGAAAAACTAAGGGCTCAGTTTCTTTTTTTCTATTAGAAAAAAAAAAAACAACAACCACTGTTTCAGGAATTCTTGGGTCAATTTTCTCCTCCAAGACAGTTCATTGCCACCAAATATTTTTAATCATCTACTCATGCCTTCTGCAGTGCATAAAACTCCCACTCCTCGTGTTCATGCTCAAAGTCAAGGGGGAATGAATTCCTGGGAGCTTTTCTGTCCCACAGCAGTGTGTGGCTTGTAGGATTCTAGTGTGTGATGACATGCACAGAAGCAGTCCGTTTTGTATCATGCAGGAATAAAAAGTTGTCTGCATCCTGCATGCTTCAAAGCCAGTATATTGAGAGCAGGAGTGCGAGGGGAAAACTCAGGGTCTGTAATGTTGCACTGGGACGAGGGAATGAAGCGTCTTTGAGGACCAGCTCTCATTTGTGAAACGTGGAAGGTAGATGCTCATTGAATTTGACACCCCTGTCTCTTTTACCTGCATTCCAACACTTCACCAGCTGGCCTTTGATAGCTGCCAGGGGGCTAAACTTGATCAGATGGCTAAATATTGTAATTACAAATGACTAGTATGCAAACTTCATTCATCTTGGCATGAAGGCGTGCAGAGAATGAGTCATGTCTTTAGTGCAGGCTGAAATGTGCCGCATTTTCAACTTGGAGAACACGGTGCAGTACAGTGGGCTTCTTTCTGCAGTAAACATAACCCAGAAGAATGCTGGGAGAAACGCTAAAGGTGTCTTTTCTCCCTCTTTTATTATTAGCACCAACTATGGATGTCTCTGCTCTCTTCTTTGTAAATGAATCATGGAAATAGAAGGGACGTGATGAAAACAATATTTTCAAGCTCTCAATATACCGTGGCAGGTTTTTGGGTTAACATGGAGAAGAGCTGGCACCACTTTCAACCTATTCCAGGGCAACAAATATGTCAGGAACCTAGAGTTTGTTCCCCACTTTGACTGCTTTGTTATCAGGACACGTATGAAGTGATTCAAAGAAGGCGATCAGTTATCCATTTCTGCATAAAACACATGATACATAGTGGGACCTGAATGGTAAGAAGGAAAGGAAAAATATGACCTGCATCTCTTCTCGAAAAAAATAAACTGCTTGTTCAAATTATCTACAGTCAAGCCTGGTACTAATAAATACTTCCCACCAGTTGATGACTGAAGATTAACAATCCAGCAGCCTCTGTTGATGTGAAAAGGCCCTAAAGTAAATGAATTTCACATTAATAAATTTGCAAAAATCTCAATGTTTTTCTGTATTGTCATAATTGGGTAGAATTCTGAATAAATTAATTTAATACAATTAGGAACAAAGCTGTCACATAGCAAAATCTGGGAAAAGTAAAGGTGAAGTGCTGTGAATACTTTCTGGATGCACTCCAAGTATAACAACAAAATGGTACATGTCTATTACTCTTTCTTCACAATGGGACTGAAAAAGAAAACATGCTGTTCAATAATTCAAAAAGGAGCAAAGTTTATCTTACCACCTCACTTAATGAGCAGGATGTTATGTTTTGTCTTTTTGTCCCACCATCACAAATATGCATGTAGAGTTTTCTAAATTATGCTGAAACTTTAATGTCAACTGTGTGCTTTGGTCAGATGAGACTAAGATTTAACTTTTCACAAAAGTATTGCGAGGGAACGCAATAAATCCATAGGAATAAATGTAAGTGAATTTTTTTAAGTCCCACCTTACTGTTTTAAGTTGAACATGGTATTAAGTGACTCAGAGACCTAATTCTCTTTGCCTCTCTTCAAAACGCAAAAGTTTTGCGAGGGAACGCAAAAGAAAAAAAAATCCCATGTCCCCTGGAGGGCTCGGTAAGTATCAGATTGATTCTAATGGTGGTAAGATTGATACCATCTTGAAATTGTATTTTATTTCTGTATTGTAGTTTCTCAATAGTGCCTCAAAAAAAATTGTATTGATTTGCTCCCCGTTTAATAAAACCGTCACTTTGTTTATTTAAAAAAAAAAAGTGGACACATCTTTGTTTGATTTTTCTGCTGCTACCGTTTGTCGTGGTAGTATGTTATTAACACCTTTCAGCTTTGTCCAAATTCTATCATAGGTGTGAACAGAATAATTTAAAGGAAAAAACACAAAACACCTAAAGGTCAGAAGTTTGATAATATGTCAAACTTAGACAAAACGTGTCGGTATCAGTATCGATATAATTATTGGTCTCAGTGATACTGGTCCAATATTTACTTGGTACTGAATCAATATCAAAATATGAAGTATCACACACCTATAGTGGTCACCTTAAATAAAGATGCTACATTTATGTTGATAATCTTGACCTTATCTGTTGGTAACCAATGGAAAAATTGAGTTCTGCTTTTTCTTGAGATTTTATAAAAGTTATTCTTTAGCAAGGTCAGTCAAGTGAGACAATCATATTCACCTTAAAAATGTGACTTGTTAATTTTCCCCTAAAGCAGGCCTCTCTGTCATTCCATGACTGTCCTTAGTCTGCAAGGCCACTACACAGATAGCAGTTCATGAGCTCCTTATTGTCAATGCTGGAGTGCATATTTATGTCTCCACCAGTGTTAACAAACCTGAGACTTTTCTGTTACAGAGGTCTCATTGAATTACTTGGAGGTAGCACCCAAAAAACACAGCAAAATCACCACAGTGTGACCGACCTAAACTCCAGCTGCAGCTGCTCCCCCTTTAATAAAACTGTCACTATTTGGTGCAGATTCTGGGCTTCTGTCCTTCAGGGGACACAGCAGCAGTAAAACTCCACCACTCCATTGCCTCTACAAATGCTGTGTAGCTCTATGAAGTCATCCCGAGCATCAATTCATGAAATGTGTTGCATTTCCACCCACAACACTGGTTAGATCATGGAGTGCTTGCTTAGTGTAGCTCACTTTCTCTCCAACCTATCTACTCTTTTGACAAAAATCTGATTTTCTTTTTTTTTTTTTTGGAGAGAGTAGGTTTCAGATGAATATATTATATATAATACTAGCTTTATATATAATGTTAGTATGTGGCTGCCTGAGGACCACCATGAAAAAATAAAAATAAATAGAAAAATAAAAACACACACACACACACATACAATCAACCAAGATGTATGTAAACCTTGTATCTGTTCTAAGTGCATCATGGTGGATGTTTTCCCTGGTCAGAGTATTTGGGTTATTCTATGTTTCAATTGGGCGATGATGCATGTAACATATGGTGTGTGTGTGTATCCGATGAGTAATTCGAGCTTGATTATGTGGTGCCTTGCTCTCAGCGACAGTCGGATAAACTTTCTGAGACTTTGACGTTGCTGTAGACAGTGAGGTGAGAAACATCACTCACACTGCCTGGGAATGGAACGTTTTGTTTCAGGTAAAAGAATCGAAACAAGAAGGGAAAGAAAATTAGGGAATGGCTAAGAAAGGGAGGCAGAACAAGCACGCATGCAGCAGTTTAAAGCGGGTTCGGTCTGTAAGGGGACAAGATAGGAACAGGGAAGAGACGATGACGGGAAACTGCAGATGAGGCCACATTAGATGGGTAGAGTACGGGATGTATAAATCAGTCAGTGAGGAGTAGGGAGAGAGGGACTTGGAGGTTAAAGCCAAAAGAACTTAGATGAGGTTTATAATATGTTATGCACTAGGAGAGGAATAAGAACGAACTATGAGGAAAGGAGTAAGAACAGTCTTTAATCCATTCACAGTAAATTTAAAAAATCTTCCCCAACTCCACACTCCCTCTACTACTCCATCCCTCTCAATTCCTGTGGATGTGTGACTTTCATTCCTCCCATCTAGGCATTTTCCAGTTAGACTCCGTGTTCGTCCACTCTCACAGCATACTGCCCTTTCATAAACACAGGAGCATGATCAATGTGACAGTGCCTCAACGCATTTAACAGAGGATACAAGTCACACAAAGCACTTTTAGGAAACAAGCGCCTCTTCTTTTCGTTTTTGATTTGTTTAAAAGAATGGAATTGGGCAGTAAACATGAAAACTATCATGCTGTTTTTTATGTTTACCAAAGGAGATGAGGAAGGGGAAGTGACATTTGGAATAGTGAAACAAACAAGGACAGTAGTCATCACATTCTGAAGAGTTTCCTGCTTTACCGTTGTGTCTACGTACTTTAAGTTGCAAGGGAACACAAAGCCCTCATTTAAATCCTGCCCTGTAATATTTCAACTGGTTAAACCTCAATCTGTACATCAGCATTGCAATGTTCAAACCAGGGCCACAAAAAAAAAACAACTTAAATAGTCTCAACAACAAGACTGACAAACTGCTCACTGTTCTGATTCAAGATAAAGTTAGTCTGGATAGGATTTTTGTTTCTGGATTTCTAGGCAAAATATATTTGGGTAAGAGCAACAAATGTCTTTGAAAAACCATTAGAACACGATTCAATCAATTTTGTGAGAGGGAGACGCATAATGAGATGGTAATGTGTGAGGAAAAGAATACAAAGGGTTTTTCTCCTCAAAAAATCTTTGCAGTTGCTCCTAGAAAGTATTTTTGTGTCACATGGATCTATAGCAATTTCATAAATCAAGAAAGGGAGACAAATTGTACAAAGATGGATTGCCCTATGGTAGACTTCTGAAGGTGACATGGAGTACTTTGCTTTAAATCCAACCCCTCCCCCCACCCACTCAGGTTCTCTTTGGCCTCATGCACAACAGTTAGCAAAGAGACGCTTGCTTCAAAGTGCTGCTCACACAGTTACTTCACCTCTGCTATGCTTCTAAGCCAGTAGAATATGTCCTCTTAGCAGAGGAGCAGTGGCACATTCCTGCCAACGAGAGGCCTTACCTGATTCTGCTTTGGCCTGCTAGGTTTGACAGTTCATGTGTTTTAGAAGGGCTGCCCCTAAACCCCTCTAATACCCCCACCCTCCCAGTCAGGGCAGCAGTGGCACCAGCTCAGTGAAGAAAATGATATATAGATTTTTTTTTTTTTTTTTTTTTTTTTTTTTTACAGCTAGAGAAAAAGGACTCACATGGTATCCCTATGGAGCAGCATAGTGGGGAAATAGAAAGTACAACAAAACATTATACAAACACACATACACACACACACGCACACACACACACACTCGCATAACTGCACATGCATGCTCATAACCATTCACAGTAACACAAAAAGACATACATACACAGCTCCGCCCATCTCATTCTGGAAAATGAAGTAAAGTGGTGACATGCCCTGGTGTTTGGGAGTGTGCTCTAGCAGTGTGAATGACTGCGTGGTTGAGCCAATCAATTTTTTTTTTTTTTTTTTTTAGCTTTTTTGGAACCTCTGTGCTTCTCAAGTATGACTATTAATGTCTGGGTTTCTGAGCTCACTCTGGGTGGAGGACATACAGTTAGATGTGCAGTAGAAGACAGGAAGACAGGGCTGGTACGATATAGACCAAAACCAAATTCTTATTTATGTTCAAGGTCAAAGCCAAGGTTATCAAGACTAGGCATTTACCTTCAATATGCTACTCTCCTGTTCTTTTTCCTGTTATTATTCTAGAAATAAATTATTTTACTTCTAATGATGCTAAACCATTTTGGTTATCTACTGTTTTATTTATAATGGAGTAGAATTTTGTTGCGCAATGTGGCAGCTTGTTGCTGTATCTCTGTTATAAAACAAGCAATTTAAATCATTTTGAGATTAAAAGCTTTACTTTTGCTAATTTTCTTTAAATTTAGCATATTTTGTCACATTCTGATAATGTGAAATAAAAGAGATAAATATTTCAAAAGCTCTAATAGAACCAAACTGGACCCTAAATCAATGACGGGTTATAGAGGAAGAGTGTTGGATGAAGAGCAAGAGCAGAGTGGATCAAGAAAAACAGGAAGCTAAAACCTTCTTGATCACAGTGGCTAACATGACCCTCTCATACATTGGAGGATGATCTAACAAATACCCAGCCACGCTCTCTGGAATGCAGCGTCATGTGTTTCAAAGAGATGTGGCAGCAATAGCCAACCACATAATAACCAACTCTAGTATCTCTTCGCGACTTTCACAAGTTAAGACTGGACAAGCAGACAGAGATTTGAAGAGTCGGAGCAAAAATAAGAGTTGTAGGGATTGTCATCAATAGCTTGTGTAATCCAAAACATCCTGCTGTTGTTTCTGCAGTCCAGGTACTGAACTTTGACATAGCTGTAAATTATGTCCATTTTATTTACCAAAGGAATTCAGCAGTATTACCTCTGTAGATGTATAGATCCTGTAGTGGATGATTTAATATGCCAACTGTGCATATTAAATCATCCACTCCACTCCGTTGTTGTTAAGGACAGAAGCCTCATTGGATGCATATGCAGGAATATCTGAAAAATGTTATCTATTCCTCTCTCCCTTCAATGATTTCAGCAGCTCTTCAACTACTCCACCAGAATGAAAAATAAAAACAAAAAAATGTTGGATTTGTTTTATGCAAACATCAGGGATGGTACAGGCTGGTGCACCCTGTGTATCACATGGACATGACAGCTATGCCATGACTTAGTGTGCAGCTATCCATTTAAAGTTTATGTGGACAAAATGATTCCCAATAGACCACTACAGTACTTTCTGAAATGTAAAGCTCTACACAGCCACTGGCCTCAAAGAATGACTGAAAGAGAAAAAGGAGATACCAGAGAAAAGAAGCCAGGGAAATTACTGAGCTGTGCACAAAATCAACTTCAGACATAACAAGAGGGTCAGATGGTGTGAGGTGGACAGGGCCATTGAACTAAAGACCTTCCTCAACATGTTCAGTTTAGAAACAAGCCCAGCATCATCCTCACCTGCTCTCAGCCAGACACACCTCTTTTCCTCCAATTTACCCACAACTTCCTTTTCACACCACATTTTTCTTCTGATTTGGACATTGATCTTAGGGTTACTGCTCAGTTATTTTCTTCAATGATATCAGGGAAGGCTGGTGCTTCCTTCACCTCACCCCATGTCCATGTCTTGTCATCATGAAAGGAAGGTGGAGAGATGGAACCAGAACAAAACTGCAACCAGACGGTTTCAGACCCTCAGGATTTGAAGGTCTGTGGGATCCTGCATCATCTCTTCAAGTTCAGCGCAACCCAGGAAAGAATTGCAGTGCTTTGGAAGACAATCCTGCCTCATTCCAGTATCCAGGAAATCTCATTCATCCATACTTAGCACTACAAGCCCTGTTGTCCAAGCATCTTGCATCATAAAAGTTATGGGGAGAATGTCTTTGGCCCAACTGAGAAGGTAAACAAGCCACTCAGGACCTAAAGCTGTAAAGAGGTCACCATAAGCCAGTACTGTGAGTTTATCTTCTCTAATTTCTCTAGTGCATTTAACACAACCCAGACTGCTTAAGTGTGTAAGAAACTCAGGAAGGCACAGGTGGACTCAGATTCAAATTCAGATACTTTTGTTGTCCCACAAGGGGAAAATTCATTTTCACAAGGTCAGCAAACCTGAACCGAGGCAAGATTAGTACAAACATCAATATTCAGCCATAATCACCTGAATTAATAACTTCCTGACAAACAGACCACAGTTTGAGAGACTACAGACTGTGTTTGACCAGGAGGTCAGCAGGGGACTGTCCTGTCAAAATGTATTTTTACACTGTGTGCTCCAGTCTTCCAGTACAAGTCAGAGTCCTGTCATCTGCAGAAACACTTAGATGACTTTAAGTCGCTGGGTCTATCAGAAATGGACAAGAGGCTGAGCACAGGGACCTGACAGACTACTCAGCAGTATGGCCATCTTTAAGGTCAAGGTATACGTTGATGTCCATCTGCACAACAGGATGGACTGGAGAACAATAGCTGCACTTCCATTACAAATGAAATGTACACAAATCTTTATCTATACTCTGCTAATGTCAAAAAAACACAATTTCGCAATTGTGGTGTTTTCATTAAAGGTGCAGGATGCAACTTTTAGAAAAACTATGTTTATAGACAGTATGTTATGAGACAGATCATCTGTGAAAAGTTCAGTCCCACCTATCTTCTCCTTGAGCTATTATTGTTGTCTGAAGAAATGTACAGCTCCAGACCAAAAACAACCAATCAGAGCCAGGAGGCGGGGCTCAGCGCTGTCAATCATCCTTTCTTACTCACTGCTAAATGTCCTAATGGCGGAGAAACAGCTTACCATTACAGAAAAAACTTATCTACCGTCATAGATGACTATGCTAATTAGCCTGAGCATTCACAACAGGATCTGTTGACTGGAAAAAGCTGCGGCATTACCAGAGAGCAGGCAATGTATGATGTGAAAAAAAAATTTCTACTGGAGTTTTTTAAAGTACCTCTATCTTGATACAGCTGAAAAACCACCTTGTCCCAGTGCAAAACCTATTTATTGAAAAAAACATACAATTTTCCAAAATCGCCATGGTTCCATAAACAAATTTATTTCTACAATTTCAATTTGCGCAATTTTATTGTTAGTGGACATGCAGGCAGTGAAACTGTATACAAGGAACTGAGCAGGCTATAATTTATCAAATCCATTCCGTATATGTAAACATAGAAACACTACGACAGAGCTGCAAACCTACCAAAACATCTAAACTGACAGCAATAACCAGACAGGCAGCCAACAATCCCATCTCTGGAGGAGATGCAAAGATCCACAGCTCAGATAAGAAAATACCCCAACAGAGAAACAAATAGTTTTTCAAATTTCACAAATCTGTGAGAAAAGTTATAAAAGAAGGACAATAAGAAAATCATTACAAAATGAAAGCTAAAAGAAGCCTTGTTTGCAGGTTCACACAAACCATTCCAACCACACAGCCAACATGTGGAAGAAGGTGTTCTGTTCAAAAGACACCAAATTAATCCTATTTTTCTACAATTATGTGTGGCAGAAAACATATACTGCATATCACCCTAAACCCACCTCATCCACTGACAAACAGCTAGTCATCTAGTGACCAGCGTCTCTGGTCACTGGATGATGGGAAGATGGATGGATCTAAATGCAGGGATATCCTGGGAGAATCCCTGGTAAAGACTTGGAGCGAGCTTCACCTTCCAGCAGGAGAACGACCCTGAACATACAGCGAGAGCTACACTGAAGCAGTGCACATGTCCATGTGTCAGAATAACTCAGTCAGCCCAGAACTAAATCCAATTAAGATGGCAAGAGCCAAAAACTGATGTTCAGATGACATCATCCAATCAGAGCTTGAGATGTTTTGCTAAATGTTTATAGACATCCAGAACTGGTACAAACATGCCTCAAAACACACATTTTCCTTCCATTACACGATTTTTTTGTGTTTGGCAATAAAATAAGATATTTTTTAAGACAATTATGATAGCTCTGATTAACTAAAACTAATTTATATGACCGTTTTCACTGATGTCACTCTAGCATTTAAAACTATGTTCAAATAGTGGTGTCTATTTATCAGCTCAGATGTGGTCCAATGGTGAGCTGAAAATATAATATAAGCTGCCATGATATTAGTGCATGTCTAAAAGGAACAATGCAAAAACCCGGAAATGACAGGTTTACATGATGTATTGTGTCAGTATATTAAAATGAATGTATATATAGAGGTTGCTATATCGCCCAGCCCTTTGATCAGGAATTTAGTTTTTTCTTAGTTTCTTACATGCCAAGAACTGCACATGGAATCCTTTACTAATATGAAACTTTGTGAAACTAATGTTAATGTTAGGTAAGGGGAACCAGAGTAAATAATAAAATGCAGCTATCAAATAACAAATTTATTTATTAAGTGAACAAGCTATCCAAACCAACCTGGCCCCGTGAGAAAAAGTAATTGACCTCAACTGTACGACAAGTTGTTTCTTCCTTGGTTGCAACAACTGTCTTCAAACATGTAAAGACAATATCTCCATCAAATTGCAGTAAAGGAATTTTTTGCCACTCCTCTTTGCAGAATTTTTTTTAACTTTGGAGGGTTTAGACTGAATTTAAGTCTAAACTTTGGCTAAGCCCTCTGTTTTGCTTTGCTAAAAATCTGAGTCTCTCTCATATTGCTGTATCATAAAACCTGTCTAAGGGAGGCCTAGAGTGGTGCAGCTGTTGTTCAGGGTTCCTTTGTGACCTCCTGGATCAGCCATCAGGGACTCTTCTGGTCAGCCAGACACTCCTGGGAAGTTTCATGCTGTTCCCAGTATTTGCTGCAGTCTCAAAACCTTAGAAATGGCTTTGTTACCGTTTTCCAGACAGATGTCAGATCGGTTCTTGAATTTTTTTTTATTAGAACATGACATGTTGCATTTTCTAAATGTATTATAGACTACTGATTTTCTATCAGATGGATTGTATTAAAGTAACTTCTAGATTCTACAATCCTGGCAGTAATCGGCCTGGGAGGGAGACGGAAACTGAACAAAAAATATCAGATTTGGTTAATGATTTGGCAACAGGGACAACTGTATGTGCTCAGAGTCATGATGGTTTGGATATGTGCAGCTTTTATGCTTACTACATTATATCGTCATTCTGAAAACTGCATTCTGTAGTTTACTCAGGTTATTTGTACTGATTTTAAAATTTATTTGATGATATGGACCATTTTAGTGGGACAAAAAACAAAAACAGAAGAATTCTGTAAAGGTTGCACATGTTATTCACAACTGTGTATTTAAGCTTAGAACAACGTCTGCCTGTCTCTGCGCTGGTTTGTAATGTAAAATACTGTTATCAGGATTAAAATCCACCAGCTAACAGCTGAAGTGCTGAGGCTAAGGCTAGCAGAGAGGAATGGTTAGTGTCAGGTTAACAAGGACGGAGTTAGGAGGGAAGGATGGGAGTTAGAGCTTAAGGAAGAAACTAAGCATCTGTGGTCAGGACCTGGACAAATTCAAACCCTCCCCTGTGATGCAATATGAACTACTGTAGCTACACCACCAGAAAGGGGTAATTTGCTGTATTAGATCTTCTTCGACAACATCACTGAAACAACCACGCAAAAAAGACTTTAAACATCAAAGCTGACATTAGCGTCTCATTTCCCTATGCAAATGCAAAGCGAGGAAGAGAACGGAAAGCTTTCCATTTTTTTCTGCCTTTCCTTCATTTTCACTGAGATTCCCTGATGCCCCTCCTACCAATACCCGCCCCACCACCCCTCCCGAGACGGACCAAGATGCTCAGCTTTGGGGGGGAGGAAAGTGGGTTAAGGGATTTTGGGGGCTGCTCTGCATTACCCAAACAAACCATTCAGCAAACAAACAATTAGGCTCTCATGAATTATGGACAAGACATCTAAAATAGCAATATTCATCTAAAACAAGGAGTGGGAAATTGTGGAGCGAGTGCTGAGCTAATGAGACAGATGTCAGGGTGTTTTTAAACACTTCAACAGGGCTGTCGCATGTGGGCGAATCAGTGAATGCCTTCCTGCAAACATGTAAGCTTTGTTTCTATGTGACCTATGCTAATGATTTCATCCATGTGGGCCACTGCAGGTGAGTGATAAAAAGCAAGAGAAGACTGACGAGAATGAGACACGACAGGTACGAACGTGGAAGGAAGGAAAGAAGGAAGGCATCTAGTAATCCACAAATCAACACAACTGTGCATCAGCCATTTTGTGTCTTGGTTTGCACCTAGCAACATCCATTATTCACAGCCCTGTGTTTACCTCTCACAGACACGCACAGTCCATGCAGCAATGATCCAGGAGGATATACTGAACACCAGCAACACTGTTCCCGGACAGATGGTCATGAGGGTTTTCATGACAAAGCGCGTGTTAAAGTTGATCTTGTTGAGGGCGCCGATACTGCGGGACGAGGCGTCCGTGAACAGCTTGCTGTGGAGTAACATGACCCTGCCAATCAGGTAGAGTCTCAGGAACATGGGTATAGAGAGGATGATGTCCACGTCAGCGTCAGCCACAGACGGTGTGTAGGTAAAGGCCAGCCGTGCCGTCCAAGTGAAGACGTACTGGCCTGGGATGGGATGAATGGCGCACACCAGAAGCTCCAGCACAATAAAGAAGATTCGCTCATATGTCATGGCTATCCTCCAATCATCTGCTCCATTGTCAACCATGAACAGCTGAAAAGAAGCAAAGTGCATCTTAGCTGAATGTATTTCCTTTTATTTAAAAAAAAAAAACTGTACAGCATCTTCCAATTGTTTAATTTGATAAATCGTAACTTAGCTGTCTCCATATCATTATCCATTAATCAATCAATCAAAATGAACTGCAATTCAATTTCCTCATACTAGTCGTCATCTGCTTATGTAGAACAGGGTTGCTGGGGCAGCAGTTTCAGCCCAGACTTCCCTCCTCCAGATCATCAGGGGGGGAAGCCGGATGTGTCCCCACGCCAGCTGAGTATCCTGGCAGAGGAACATACCCGAAAAATGTTTCGAGGCATCCAGGAAAGATGACAAGAGACACCTTTAACTGACTCCGTTAGATGTGGAGAAGCAGCGACTCTAGACTGAGTCCCTCCCTGATGGCTTCTATAAGGGAGAGTACAGCCACGCTGTGGACAAAGCTCATCTTGGCTGCTTGTGTCGGCAATCTCATTCTATCATAACCTAATAAATGACCATAAATGAGGGTAGGAACGTAGTCTTGCTTTTTGGCTAAGCGCCCTCTTCACCACAAGTCTGTGCAGCAGTTATTGGGCAAGAGGCAAGGTACATTTTGGTTCAGTTGTCAATCAAGTAAAGAAACACAAAATCAGAAAGCCACACATTGTTAACATCAATGAACACACATAATTTTTGGTTTGGAGTAGAGTAGCAGTCTTCAGATGCAGGCCTTGAGGGCCAGTGTCCTGTGACGTTTAGATGTGTCTCAGCTTCAACTCAGAGTGAAATAATGAGGTAATTAGCAGGACTCTAGAAAACCTGACAGAGTGAGGAGGTCATTGAGCCATTTGATTCAGGTGTGTTGGACCAGGGACACATCTGCAGGACATTGGCCCTAGAGGCCTGGATTTGGAGACCCCTGCTCTGGAAGAAACTGGATTATTCAGGCATGCTCAGAGTTACAGCTGAGATTCAAACCAGGGAACCTCTAATCATGCAAACAAATTGTTTTACTATTTCTCCTTCAGTTATTCTGCAAAATCCAATTTATTTTTACAGTTATATACTTATCTCAAAATTAAGTTCAGACTCATACTGAAGTTCATCAGCGGCGGTTCTAGACCAAATTTACCAGAGGGACCAGTGTGTCCTTTCATGGGGGCACAAAACAAAAGAGTGAAGCAATAAAAACAGGGCAATAATCCATCCTTTAAAATATTAAGTGAGCCACAGAACCAGAGCCACTTGCAACTCCAAAGCTGCAGGCTGCAGATGAAATCTTTGATCCCATCTCAGCACAAGTGAAGCTAAAAATGCAACACTTAAATTTGAATTCATTGTTAAAGTAAAATTCTCAAAGTAAAAATAAATTTGCTCCAAAGGACAATTATATACAGTTTCTGTGCCTGCGCATATCAGCATAAGAAACTGATTTAGTATCATTTCTTCAGTACAGGAGGCATAACAGGGACTGGGATCAGTTCTGCAGGGGCACTGGCCCCTAATGGCCTCCATCTAGAACCGCCCCTGAAGTTAATATTTTATCAATAGACTCACCTGGATTTCTCGGGCGTGGTACATTATTATAAGACCAAGCAAAATAACAGTGGAAAGGCTGATAAGGCATTTCAGTGCAAATGAGTATGAGGATTCCTGCAATAAAAAAAACACAGAAAAAGAATAATTTATTCCAATATCAACATAAACCATATAAAATACAAATCATTTAGTGTGTATTGTTATACATCATGACAATAACAGTGATTTCTGAATAGCATGTCTCTAATAAAGATAACAGACCAGGATGAGTAGACCTCAGACAAAAGGAGGTCACAAACAACCTTAAAAAACAGATCTTTCAACAGTTTTGTTGTGCTTTTTTTCAAATACATAGAATGTGAGGCAAGGCAAGTGATATATTTTCAAAAGTTAGCCAAGCATCATCTTAAGTGTTGCTTCCACTACCTAAGCCTGTAGTGGGAAGTCTTATTTGTAATGGGAGGTCAGCGTGGTTCTGTTACAACCAAGTTAAAACCAAAAATCCACATGTGCTGTTTATATTTACATATACAAGGACACACAAACTTATTGTTGGTGTGATTTTAAATTAGACTAAATATTTCTGGTTGTAGCTCAGTTGGGAGTACAAGATTATTTCTCTCAGCTAAATCCCAGAATACTCAGAAAAAATGTTTTATATATATATATATATATATATATATATATATATATATATATACACACACACACACACACACATACTGTGTATATATATAGTTTAGAAGTTCAGTTCCTGACAATGCAGAACTAGTTTTTGTATTGATAATGATTTTTATATAAAATAAGATATTCTCTAAAAAAAAAAAAAAAAACATGTATTTCAAACAGTTATGCTGCTTGGCAATATAAATCATTTTGATAATCCTAAATGACCCAAGACAGAAAGATTTTAGTCTGATTTAATATCAGGGAAAAATAAAATATGCCTTTTTAAATATCTGGTTTCAACTACATTAACAATCATATTCTATATATTTGGATATTTGGCTCTTTTGTCAGACTGAAATGAACTTTTGAACATAACGACCTTTAACCGGATATTAAACATGCTTTTCAATAAGCCCACATTTCTGTATTCAGAATGTTTTTTGTTTTATTATTAGTCTTATGTAAGCTGAAGATCATCATAACAGAAAGAAAGGCTTTTAAACGTCAATGTGTGCAAACCTAATCTATATAATGTGCATGACTTATTGAACTGGGATACTAAAATACATAAAATTGTCAATAAAATTAAAATATCCTGTATTTCTTGTTTAGGATGTAAATATAAAATGAGAAGCAAAAATTAAACAAAAGCACTTAAAGGAAACACACAGACGCACACACACACCTCACACAAGCACAGAGAATTCCTATTAGTATAAGTGGATAATGTAGTTCTATACAAAAAGTACACTTAAGATGATGCTTAGCCATGCAGGTGCAGGTGTAAGTACAGCCTGATGTTATCTGGACACCGTTCATCATAAATAAAAGTACAGATTAATCAAAACATGACATAAATAGGGGGGCTTTTTTTAGTGGTTGGAGCCAAAAGCCATTGCTAACACTAGCTCAGGGCCACCAGCGTGAGCTGTGCTTGTGATAAATAGACTGGCTGGATGCTAGAGTGCCGCTGCTGTTTATTTGTGTACATTGGAAATGAGAACCGGTAGTCCTCACACCTCCTACTTGGTAAAATGCCAGATGATAAATCAGTTTAACAGCCCTGGTGTAAAAGGGCCTCTCTACTGCAGGCTAATGATCCTAAGATTGCTTTTATAATAACAGCGCAAGCGACAAATGATAAAAACGAGAGAAAATATTCCGCATAATCAGCAGTGTGATGACACTCAGAGCAGCTCTACATCACTCTGTCCTTCAGTGGTCTATATAGCCAAATGTATTTTTAGTCATCAACTAGATTGCCTTGCCCCTCAGTTCAGCGACATGTTCTCAAGACATTTGGAAATTGTTTTGAGAAATCCCTGGTGAAATAACATCGGGTAAACCAATTAATCCACCTGCCAGTGGTTCAAGGATTTTTCAGTCCCAGTGCTTCCTGTTTCCCTACCAGTTTCCCTGCTTCAGGGCTCAGAAAACCTTAACTGAACCTCAAGTTTCCACTCTGCAATGTGAGATGGTGAAGTGGACCATCCACAGAACCTGCTACCAGTCTGGTGTGGGAGTTTACAATTCATTTCCATTTCAGCTGAGGTCAGGTTGATCAATGGACTGATCTCCACTCAGTAACAATCAAGACAAATCTATTGATTTTCTTAGATCCCCATAAATCATATTATGGATTAGTCCCCCTAACTTTCACATATACACCCACATACTTCTGTAGCTCTTAAATTACAGTTCATTATCTGCAATTTGCTGTAAATAAATATTAATGATTTATCAACTCATATGGATATGTCTGAAATCATCCTTTCGCTATTTATTCCCCTTTCCTTGGTTTGCTGAGCCACTGGTCCCTCTCAGCCAAAGACAAAAAGTGCTAGAAACATGAACTTTCTAACTCCTAAAATACATAATGTTGCATGGTGATTTGAGAAAGTATAATTTGTGACCATTAACACAAATACAAAGAGGTTTGTTTTGTTTGTTTGTTCAAGCGGTACAAGAACAAGAGAGAGTGGGACGTTCAGCTGGAAAAAGTCTCAATCTGTACCAACCCAAAGGGCCTTCCCTTCCAGCTGCACCCTGTTAGTAATCACACTCCTCTGTATTTAAGCTCCTGGATTTTTCATTGTTGATACCTCATCTTTCCATACTGGATACATAAAAAAAAAAAAAACTGTAGGGTGTTCTACCTTTCTCCTCAGTTAGAAAAATAATTTTTGGCTGCTATATTTTGTTCAGTGACTAAAACAAGGTTAACTTTTGGTGTTTGCCAGTAATTATACAATTCTATTTTCTACAGATTAATAAACAAAAAAACAGCTGTACATGTATGTCAATTTCATTTTAAAGAACTGAATATTTAATAGTGTAAATATTTAATGTTTTGTTCACATGACTATGATGTATTAGGACAACACTAGTGTATTAGAAGCAGGGGTATTCCACTACCATAAACAACACCAAATGGTAGTTAAGAGGTAGTCAGTTTATGTCTCGCTTTATGACAATTTCATCAAAATACAGAGACACCAAGTAAAGCTGTTCAGTGACACAATTCTATTTGGACATAACTGATGCACAAGTAGCTCATTGATGGTTGTGTAAGTAGTTCTATTTGTGAGCTGGGAAAATGACTTTGCATGTAGCTGAATGGTTGTTTAGGACAGTGCGCTGTGTGGCACTGTGGCCTAAGTTTAGAACAAAAGACACTTCAAGACACTCAAACTGCAAGCGTAGTTCAGTACTAAGTGATAAAGAGCATATTTCGCATACTGAGAAAACTCCATCACTGTGATGTAATGCATCTACAAGCTGCCTTTAGTTAACGTCCATCACAAATTAAATGACCGTCAGACCTTGAACACACCACACCTCTAAAATATAGTGGTGGCAGCATCATTTTGACTGAAATCATTTCTTCAGCAGTCAGTAAGAATGACTTGCATTAGAATAGTAGAAATCAGAGGTCTTCAAATCCAGACCTGGAGGGCCGGTGGCCTACAACCTTTAGAACTGCTTCAACACACATGACTGTTGTAGATTGTCTCATTAAATATGATTGCTTCCACTCTGTTTTCATACACTCATTGCATTATTAATGGAGATCTGTCTCAAACGATTTAATCCTTTTCAATTTCTAACTTTTAACTCGGTCTGCTTTGCACTGGGAGCTGATGAAGCAGATAAAGCATGATATTTGTTCGAATAAAAGAGGGTTTGTTAGGATAGTTCAGGATTTGTGAAATGAAATTCTATTAAATGGGGGAAAAAAAATCAATCAATATATTTCTTACAGTAGATATTGCTAATGGCAACATTATTTAGCTTAACTACAGATTAGTTGGTCCTGAAAGCTAAAGGGTAGTCCAAGAGCAACTGGGACCAAACTACTCCAAAAATACAAAGTATGAAAAGTGTAGATGTTATTTATTTTCTATTTTATGGCCTTACTTGTCAATTAGGTTATTTCTCTGACCAGAAACTTAGTGTTTAAAACACAGGAACATAGATGGAACTCTTTGAAGACAGACAGATCTTCTGGATCCATTCTTTTTCTGAGAACTTCTTAGGCTTAAACTAGGATTAGAATCAAATAAACTTAAATATCCAAAATCTTAATCTTTGCTTTACCTTTGTTGTTATCAGAACAGTGCATGGTGTGTTTTGTTTCAGTCAGATTTGTAATTTTGTCCTGTTGATTTGCCAGATGCTCACTACAGAAGAAGCACATCAAACCCAGAGACTGTTGCATCCTGAACACAATACAGACTGAGTTACTGAGTTGTTTTAGGTCGGCAGAAGGATTCTTTGGTTGAGCTCCATCTTAGGGTGGTTTCAGCATGGTTTCAGTTTCCTGGACCAACTTATCTGGATTGATCCTAACAGAAGATGCTCAGAGTAAGGGTTGGGGGAAGCATCTGATATCAGAAATACACTTCAATATTAATAATCTCTTTCCACAAAGCTGAAAACGGCAGTATCCACACAAATGACAGAAATCAGACACACTTTGTTCTAACTCACACACACAAAACCCACCTTAGTGTAAACCCCCCATGAAAGTTCTGTCTCCGTCACCATGACAACAATCCCAAACATCCCGAAGATGAGTGCATAGTCACTGAGTCGCTTTCGCTTCTCGAACAGCGCCCTCCGGTGACCGAGCTTGTAGCCAATGTCCTTGTTCTTCTTCTGTGGAGCCCTGCCGCCGCCTCGCCCGCTACCCTCCCTTACCAGGCTCTCGTTGGATGCCTTACTGGGGTCCTCTCCGCCGTTGCCCTTGGACACCACCACCTCTAAGCCAGAGCTGTGCAACGTCTGCAAGGGTTGCGTTTCCGAGTCAAGCTCCGCAAGGTTTCGGCGCGACGAGGACGCCAGGCTGCCTACTAGTGGTCTTACCACTCCACCATTGTACTTGCAGGTGTTCATGGCTATCTGAGGGAGTCGGCCACTGCTCTCAGAGAGGGAGGGCTTGGATCCAGCATGGCTCAGCTTCTTCTGCTCAGTTGAGGTCTGGAAACAGAAAGAGCAAGAATAAATAAAGCACTCTCACAACAAACAAGGTGTAAAATCTATCAGTGGGTTGAAGAAACCCACACAGGTTCATTGTTTAAATAGGACACTGATGCGGGAGTTTGAGCAGCAACTGACAGACGGATAAATACTTGGTTCATTGTTGAGAAGAACCACAAATTAAAAACAAAAATAAATCCTTTGAAAACCACCAATACTACAATGCCTTGCAAAAATCCAATCCCCTTTCATTTTTTGACATGTTGTAACACAACAACCACAAACGATGTACACCATACCATCAAAAAGTTGTGTATAACTGTGAAGCAAAAGGAAATTATGCCAAATAATTTTTACAGATTAAAACCTCAAAAGTGTGCCATCCATTTGTATTCTCGTCCCCTGAGTCAATACCTTCTAGAACTTGCTTTCAGTTCTGTTTCATCTTCAAGTCTTCCAGGGTTTGTCTGTACCAGCTTTGAACAACTTTAGACTACATTTTTTTCCCCAAACTTCTTTGCAAAAGAGCCCTAGTTCAGTCTCTTTATACAGCAGCTGTGAGCAGTAATATTTACGTTTTGCCATAAATTCTCACCTGGATCTGGATTGGACTGGCCCATTCTAACATGGATATGTTTTGAGCTAAACCAGGGCTTTTCAAAGTGCTCTTCATGAGGAAAAAAATAACCAGACAAAGTAACTGCAGACATTTAGCCAACTTCATCAAGCCTATGCCAGAGACCAGATGGACAGACTAAAGCTATGGTGAGAGATAAGATATGGTCTGGGTCAAGCAAATTAACAAAAGAAGGAAGTATCACCATGAATACTGAAACTTTGGATTTCTATGGGCTGGATCTGAAGATGACTGACTGTTGTCTGCCAAAATGTGCTAGCTAACAACACCGTAAGGCTGTGATGTTATATTAAGACCAAAAACCCAAGTTTGATGACCAAGCCCCAGGAGTTTTAGGCAGGAAGGTAAATGTAGTTTATTATTTTAGCACTGCATATGGAGAGGCAGCTAAGGCCGATCACGTGGTGCTAGACATAGCTAAAGTAGGTAACTGCTGTGATAATGTAGTAGGGGGTGGGACAGTTATCCGTTTAATGATGCTGCTGCCACCATGAGTAACCATGGGGATGATGTGTTCACAGTCATGTGCACAGTTAGTTTTCTACCTCAGAGTGTTTTGCAGGTTGGTCACAAAAATTTTTGGTCTCTTCCTGGCCGCTTCATTTTGCATACATTTTGAAAGTATCTGACATTACACACTGATTTATTACAAAGAAACTCCAAAAATGCACTGAAGTTTTGGGTTTCAGTTCCACGAGATGTGTAAATTTCAATAGGTATGAATACCTTAACCTATAGTGCCTTTCAAAGGCATTATAAGTTAAGGTTTTATTGCAATAAGGTTTTTTATTGCAAACTATGAAGTATCCAAAATTGTGAAATAGTAAATATTTGCATGCGTCTCTTTTTTGAGATTTTTTTTTCTTTAAGGATGGCATCATGTGATGTCTCGATGAGCTCTTCCCTCTACAGAATGAAATTAAAATAGGAACTTTTAAAAACAAATGAATTATGAATAGCTCCAGATGTATAAATAAAACCACATAACCAACAGTGGACCATACAAAGTGCAGAAAATTGAATCTGTGCTTTTGCACAAATGCAGATATGAATGATTAATGCTTGGCATGACCCCTTTTCCTGTCACACAAACACTCTTTACTGTGGAGAGCTGTAGCAGCCACAAGGGCAGAAGAAGACATTGACTATATATCTTTTTTTATGATTGACAGAAAAATTGATATGCAGATACATTTCTAATTTGATATAAAAGTTCACTGAAGCGAGTGTTGAAATAATTTGGGAAAAGTTTCCTTTTAATCCGCTATAACATATTTATTGAGCTCAACAACATTTCTGCTAATCCAAAACATTCATAGCTCGTCCTGGATGTTCAGGTCTATTGTCCTGTTAAACCTGAACCTCTGGCCTAATCTCATCTTTTCCAGCCTCTGCTAGTTTTGTTTGTTTTTTGTGTCTGGTGTCTTCCGTCTTCTAATCAAATCTTACCATCTCATCTGTCACTGCTGAAGAAAAGCATTACCAAACCATGATACTACCACCACCAGCATTCTGGATGGCGATAGTGTGTTCGAGGTTATGTGCACCGTTAATGTAATAAGCTCTGTACATGTGCAGTTCCACCAGGTGTGTGATAAGTGCTGCTGGCTAGTCTGGAGGAGCAGAGGGAGGAGTCGAGTGGGAGGCAGAAGCGTGGAACCTGCAGCTTGGAGGAGGAGCTGCAGCTTGAAAGCGGGGCTAGGTCCACTGAGAGGTTTTACACAGCTGAATGGTTGCCATGGGAGACTAAAGGATTTCTCAAACATGCGTGAAAGCGTTAAAGCAACACTCCAGGTATGTTTCTGATGAGGGAATGACATCATAACTCAATTTAAAGCTTAAAAAGTCAATTTTACATAATACTATCCCTTTAAGAGAGTGATTTCCTTAAGCTGAACAAGAACCAGGCATTTTCTCTCTAAGATCAATATCATTTCTGCGTCGTCTTTTAGTGCAGAAATGCACTACAAGACGCATTTCTTGTAGTGCTTACTCCATGGTTTACACCGATGGAGAAAACCACTCCATCCACCGATGTAGTAAACCACTCCATCCATCGGTCACCCCAGCAGCATCTATGTGGCTGTCGCCCCAGGTCCTTCGGAGACCCGGGCAGATTATCATAATGGGTTATGAAGACATCACACAGAACAGTAGCTTAAAAAAAAAAAAAAAAAAAAAAAAAAGTTGGGGGGATGCAATACCAATGCCAGACCTTTTTATTAGCCTTGACAAAGCGTGCCTAATGCCTTTAAAAGTGCTGGTGGGAATACAGAAGGGCAGCCCTAATGGAAATTCACTAACTCTCATCCTGTGATGCTATCATCTTCCGCATATTGTGGCGAATAAGAACAGAACTAAAGGTTAAGGATTAGTGCAGCCCATAGTGTTTCTAATCCCCTTTTCTGTATTAAATTGCTTTTTAATCTGTGCCATTAGAAGCCCTCTATACTTCAGAAGTCAGTGGAGTAAGTGAACTTTGAGTTTGAATGACAGGAAACAGTGCAGATAGATGCTGATATGGCAGTGGAGATCAGGGTGCTGTTCTTTGTGCCTGGACTAAATTAGATCAGAGCTAATCAGAGCTAATTTGATACCAGTTCAACAAATTAAGATAACAGCGGAGTTCCCTGCAGAGGGAATCTGAACTTTACTGTCTTGTGACTGATTTTATAATTCATTTGACCAACATAGCATTTAGCAACAAAGATTAGAATTCCCCATGTCTTTAATCATTTCAATGCCAATGGCCACTAATAGATTTAAGGAGAAAGTGTAGCTTCAGAAATTGTTTTGATGTCACATCAGAAATGTCTGAGCATAAATTGCTGATGTGTGCTGACACTCAAAAAAAAGATTAGTTTTTTTTTTTTTTTTTTTTTTTTAGAAAACTGAAAATAGATTTCCTTTTGTGAAACTAAGGCCTACGATTTAACTGTTTTTATGTTTTGGATCCAGATGACATCCATTTGCGAGAAACTAAAGCATCACTTTTTCCTTTGATTCATCACAATATGTCAGACATGTTAAAAAAAGAATCTGTGATTCTTGTTGGTGATTTAAATAGCTCTGAAGTCCTGCTCCCAGCTAAGAGTATTTTTAGTGTCCTGGATATTTGAAGTAGAAATATGGATCCTGGACTGTAAGAAAGCAAAGGTAAGACTCAGCCAAGTCTACTACGCTAAAAAATTCCTTTATTGTACAATTATAGAGAAATTCTGGGCACAAAAACCTGTTTTAAGAAAATAGGTTTACATTCAAGAATGAGCATAAATGCAAAGAAATTATGCTCTTAAGTTTATTTTCTACTTTCATAATACATCAGATTTTTGTCAGCTAGTGTTGCACATTACTGCTACAGTCAGGCTGTTCCATGTGCTTAACATGGCAAGACAACGCCAAGGCCCTTGAAGCCAGAACTCAATAGGAATAACATCACATTCAGTTTAACTGAGATCCAGTTGCAGTTTGCAAGCAGTGATGCCCCTTCACTGGACTGTCATAGAACTACAGAGTGTCTTCAATCAGAGGCGCTAACAGATCTACTGTACAACAGACCGCTACAGGAGATCCTTCCTGTTCACAGACATCACCATCTACAACGTCGCTGAAGAAACTTGGACAGATTGCGTTATAAGATTATTTCATTTCCCTTTGTGGTATTTTTTTTATTATTATATTTGAATTGAATTAAAAAATTACTGAAATCCATTTGGATCCTTGTTCAGTCCCTCAGACGTTCACAGGCTTGAAGCAGGAATCCTCACATCACCTTCCAAACTCACAAACACTCAGTGCCTTCCATTCTCATGCCCACTCGGCCAGTCACCAAAGCTGCTCAGTTATTTAGTTTATTTGTTTGGCATGTTCACTGCAACACTACTAAAGAGTGTGGCAGAGCGGGCATGGGGGGCCAGCATGCCCTTGACTGCCCACGAAGCCCCCAGAGAGGAGACGCAGAGGCAGCTCGTCCAGCTAAGAAATGGCTCAATTTTATTCTAAATAGCACACAGCATCCAGGCTCTATGAAATGGAAACTCATAATCAAATTGAAAAGCCTCAGTGCAGAACAGCTTAAATGAAGGCAACCCTCTGCCTGGCTTTCTCGGTCTGTCTCACTCTGCAGGCAGCTCAGACCTAACAGAAAACCTGCCTTTCATTTTGGAACGCGCCACAGTGCTGTACTTTTGAAGCCTTATATACATTTGTGAAATTGAATTGTATATTATAGCGTGTGTGCGTGTGTGCGTGCGTGCGTGCGTCAGATAAATTTCTGTGTGTAAATAGGCCCAGATGTGTGTTGGCTAAAGCCAGGATCCAGACCAAGTTGGATCGTGATGCAGACTGCGTGCAGCAATTAAAAAAATATAAATAGGAAAAAGCCACGTAAGTTTGTGTATGTGGGTGAAAGCAAGTGTATGCGTGTGTGCGTGTATGGAGACAGATTCAGCAGGGTTAACGAGAAAAGAAAGATCACAAAAGAAGACAGAAGGAGGAAACGTGACAAAATGAGGCAGTTCTGGAAATTGAGGAAACATGAACGATGGAGTGAAAGAAGAGAAAAAGAAAATGAATGAAAGAGGGGAGACAGCTCCCTGCGGGCGTCTCTGCCAGGGTGAGAGTGATTGAGAGCTCCAGGCTACCCTTTCCAGTTTGTCCCTGCACCCTAGACGCTGTCAGATTTCTGTGACAGGCCAGCAGGCTACAGGGCTCCTCCGTCCATCACTGACCAGCATGTGGATCATTACTCGGTGCTGGTAAAGACGGCAGGAAAACACAGCTACAAGCTCCACATGCATAGGAAAATATTTGATCACATCGGCCTCTGAAAACAAAGATATATAATTGTACATTTTTTGCCTACATTTAGTATTGTAATGCTTCCTAACAAATTTGTAATAGGAATACACCAATCTACTCTTTTCACGTCCGATACCGATATCTGAAGCTTAGTATTGGCCGATTCCGATCCAATACAAAATTACTTAAAACGTTTCTTTTTCAAAGCACAGAGATAAAAAAAAAGTAATTACAATTGCATTTAGTAACTCTGCACCAGTACAGCACACGTAATACACCAACAGTTTCACAGGTTTGGTCAAATATGTAAAATCAACTTTCATTTATTCAGTCAGTGCAATTAGGAGTAAAACAACCAATGTAAAACAAATGAGGAGGATGCACTTTCTCTGTCTCCCTGCCCTCCCCATCTTCCCTGGTCAGCGTCTGTTTAGAGTCTTTTTTTGCATAGCTTCCAAAGTTGCAAATTATGGATGTGGTCAGCTGGTCTCTCAACGCGATTGATAATTTTTTTTTCGACTGGGAAACTGGGTAAAGGGGAACCCTTGTGTCCAGAAGGAACATTCTTCGCTGGATACACGATGGATTATGGATGGAAGTGGAAGACCATGTCTGACGACGCTGTAAGTCGAGGATGTTGAAGATATGTACATGATTGGATTTATGACGACAGGTTTTTTTGCTTATTGGTGTTGGCGGCTACCTGGCTTATCGGAAATATCGGAAGATGCCGGCAGCCATTTTGGTAACTTCGAGGCTGCTGGGTATGGTTGATGGGATGGGACCAGAGCGATCAACACTCAGACTGAGATGATACGGAAGCTGAGCCGTAGACTGGGTGCGATCCTGGAACAGGACCGTGGCCAGGCAGCGGATCTCGGACTCAGAATGGATATGGTGTGACCTTGGAGAACGTTGTTCGCTCGGATCAGGTGGGAGAACCTAAAATTTGGCTGTTTGGATTTGCCACTGAGAGGCACCAGCGAGACTTTCAAGGAAGGCGGTAAACTGATTTCAGCCTGACCTAAACGAATTTCTGCTATCGGAATCTGGCTCCCTGGGCTGGCCAGCTATCCTCCCCTGGTTATGTCTAAAGAAGGCTCCGTTCTGCTGCCCCTCCCCTCCCTGAGAACATCTGTGGGCCCCAAACTGATAAAGCTGGTGAACTCCATCATACTCACAGACAACCACATGCTTCAGTTAGGGTTCATGGTCTGACACACACAACTCACATGAGACCCATATGCACGTCACACCTCCTCCTCGTACCCGGCTTGTTTTGTCTATACATGTTTATATGCGCTTATGTGCTGAGGTTTCTTTCTTCATCTCAAACTTTGCCCTGCAAAGAACAGAGTGTGAGACAGGCGGTTTTTTTTCCCCTCTCCTTACCTGACGTTTTTCTTATTTTTCCTATTTCCTCTGCAAGGTGGCACCTGTCAGGCTGCAAGGCCTCAGCCAACTATCTCCCCTCTCTCACTCCCCCCCGCCCCCCTCGTGTTGTTGTGTAATGGATGGTTGTACTGGAACTGCAATTTCGTTGTCTTTCTGACAATGACAATAAAATTCTTCTGATTCTGACGATAAAGAAATGGAAACGGATTATCTTGGTCAAAAAACAAACTGCAATGTGTAATTAACAATTGTTAAAATACTGTAAAATAAATAAAGCATGATGCTTAAATATATTATCTTGAACATCTAACTTATTATGAATGGCTCTCAGCTGAGATCTAGTGATAATAAAAATACATTCTATTTTTATGGTGCCGTTTTGGACACTCAAAGTAATAGTGCTTATTGACTTTTAGTGTCAGTTTTCAATGAAAAATGTTCCTTATTTTATTTACCTTTATTTTACCATGATTTTCAAGGGAATCCTGGCCAAGAGTCAGCAACACAACAGAAAAATACCCAGTGCAGAGAAAACTCCACAACTTCCCAATAAAGTTTAGTTTTATAGACAGAGCCCAACCCGACCAAATCCTGACCAAAAATTTATGCTGGGTGGGTCAAAATGAAATGCGTTTTATGGTTGAGTAGGGTTGGGCTTACAAACTTACAATACACACAGCAAGTAGGAAAGCTAAACAGGAATGCATGAAAAAAGTTGTTTCAATCTACTTATTCTAGTCTAAACAGAGGAGTAGGTATTTTATCCGGTTGAGGAACGAAAGAAAACGTGCAGGAGTTAGACTGTAATAAGCGCAGTGAGCTGCACAAGTATTGCTCGGAAGATTTGTACTTGATCCATCCTGTGATTACAATAAGCAACGCATCAGGTTTACTGCTGGCTCAGGCCTCTTATGTAATTTTAATGTGAAATGTAGTTTGGTTAGAAGGGCCGGTGGCATGGAACAGCTTAAAGTGGCGTCTCTAAAAAGATGTTTTTGTAGTCTTTTAGTTTTCCATACCTTATTTAATAACTTATTCACACCTCAACAAATGTATTTAGCATTTTCATGGACAACTGTAGGAAAGTCATTAGTATCCAGAATTTTTCTTTGCAACCACAAAAATTAAATACTTCCATTGTGTTTGTTCATTTTTGTCTGTTGAAAACCAACTAACTCAAAACCGCTAAAGATTTGTGACATTTCAAACAAAGCTCAGTGACTAATACAACCATCCTTTGACTCCATAACAGATACAAGCCTTCCAGTCATGGAGTCTGTCAATTTCATGATCTGTTTTTGATCAACTTTTTGTTCAGCAGGAACCACAGCATCCCAGACGCTGTTCAGAGAACGCTACTGCTTTCCTTTACCATAACTCTCCTGTTTAAGAAGGACTCGTGTTTTCAAAAAGATTTAGATCAGGTGAGAAAGGAGGCCGTGTCATTATTCTTTTACCTTTGGAGCCTTTAGTGAAACTTCAATGCATCTTATGGAGCATTGTCTGGCATGAAAGATGCAGACTGTTCCTTGAATCACTGGCTAAGGAAGTCCCTTATAAAGACTTGCAGTATTTTTGTTTAATTTTGAGTCCGTCTTCAACTCCAAAAGGTCTGACCAGCTTGTTTTGAATTAAACACCATATCCCAGAAATGTAGCAGCCAACCTGATGTTATAAAGACCCTGTTTAGTATTGTTTAGACGTAAAACACCCAATTTATTTTTTTACTCAATACATAAACACAATAACCCTCTTCTACATCCCTTCTCCCTCTACTTGCCCTTTTTCTTTAACATCGGATTTAGATGAAGAAAAAGTTGCTAAGAACCAGGATAATCCTCCATGGAGAAAAAAAGGACATAGGTACACGCCTGTGGGAGCCAGTTTAGTTCGGACAAATAACACAGTGTTCAACAGAGACTCTGTGCTATTATAATTAGGACCCAACAAGGTTATTCCATGAATGCGTGCATGAGTGTGTGTCTTATAAATTAGGTCCTGGGGAGATTGGGGTTATAACGGATAGAGGGAGATGTAGGAGGGGGGGTTACTTTCCCTGTGGGATGCACACTGCCTGATTTTAATTTCCAGCAAATTAAAATTGTTAGAAAATGGATTTGTAAATTGGGGCCATAAAGGGTGGACTGATCCTGATAATATGGGTAACAAATTAAAGCTTGAAGTGATACCAGCCTGACTTCTTCTCACTGCACTGGAAGACAAGTTACATCTGACAAGAGTAGCAAATATAGTAAATATTTACTGAAACACTTTCCTATGACTTCTTTTAGTGTATTCATTAGTGGCATTTAGTACATATAATAAGAAATAAGTTATACCAACAAAATACCAACTGAATTTTTTAGGGCAAGACAAATAATCGCATAAGTGAGCACAACACTCATTCTGACAATGTCAGTCAAGATTCACAAAACTACAAGAAAAGCTCAAAAATTAGAGTTTCATCAAAAAGTTTGTTATTTTTGCCTCATTTCAGAAAGTGAAGCTCCTATTATATTGCATACATTACAGATGGAGAGGAATATTGATATAAAATGTCCAATGAAACCAATGTTGAAATTTGGGATATAATTGTAAAAGAAAGAGGGAAAAAATTTACATCGATAAATAATACCCATATAGAATCACATTGATGGCAGCAGCATGCTCTGGGTCTACTTCACCTCCAAAACATGTTTGAGGAGAACTGAGGCCTTAGTCACAGTGGAGGGAATGAAAAACGGCTTCAAACAAGCTCTTATTTTGAATGCTTTGCACACTCTGCAGCAAATGTGTCTTTACAGAGCTAGTGAGTGACAGCAACTCCATCGAAATCATTAAAGTAGTTGATCAGCTTCAGCCCCTCTTTACCCTCCAGGTCATACTGCTTCCCACAGAGACCTAAAGAACACACCTAGATCTGGATTCCATCTGCAAAGTTTTCTGAATGAGGTTTCTGTGACAAATCCAACATTTGCTGTTAACACAGCAGTTACATCTCCTTTTTTACTCTTCATGCTCAGTTGCGCAGAGATCTCAAGATGTATATTCTAGCTGGCATATTGTGGTAAAACATAAAAATTACATTACTATATTTCTGTTGTATCCTTTTAGCTGCTCTGAGCTCAGTGTATTGCCAAGTAATCCTTTTTTGTTCGTGTCCTACATTCTAAACATCGACTCATTTTCAATCTAGAGTCTTATTTCAGACCTTCCTTAGATTTTGGAAAGGTCAGTCAGCTGCTCCCACACAAATGACTTTCCCACTGGCATGGTTACAAACCATGGCAGATACTAAAAAAATACCAGAATTACAAGAATAATTCCCTTAAAGCAGCACATCCTGCAGAACAGCTTAGAGTTCAGTTATTTTTAGGGAGGGGGGCGGGGGGAATCTCAAGCTGCCGTCATGCTGCTTCCTATCCTGCCATGTCTGCTGGCTTTCTGCAAAATATGTGTCCAAGCATGAGGACATAAGCACAATTTGCAGAACATTAAATTCTGTCATATCCTTGAAGAATGTGTGCCGCTTTTGATTCCCCCGTTTTCTGAATAGAGTGCGTTTTAGATCAATGTTCAAATGCCACTGTTCACAGTGTTCTGCTGCGTCAGGACAGGTTGCTGACAGGATACTTTTCTGTGACATCACTGTCTCCACTGATCCAGACGAGCTCAATTAGAGGGATTTAGAACTACTGTATGAGAGGGCAAAGCAGGAAAAAACAAACAAGCAACACAGAGGAAGCCAAACTAAACCAGGATTTACAAACCAAAGAGAAAACAACTAACATTAACATAGGAGTCAAAACTAAACCGAACAGAAAACAGGAACAGAATTAAGTGAGAATATAAACCCCAAAAAAATTTAACTACAAAGCAAGATCCTAACGAAAACACCACAGAGACCGAGTATGAAAAGTCCGTTCTAACAATAACAACCAAACCCAAAATGATCAGAAAACACAGAGGAAAGGAAAACACAAACACCCATGGGTCACAACATGCCATAGTGCACAGTCCACATTTTCTGCAAACAGGATTTCTGTACAATTCTTTTTATGAAATATTACACCTTTACAGATTCAAATAAAACAATAAAATAAAGATTAAGCATGTCAAAATAATGTAAAGAGTCAACCACAGCAGTCATCAAGCATGATAAGACCTGTGGAGGAAAACTGAACATTTTTTACTCTCTCTTTTTTCCTGGAACTTTCCAGACTTTATGGGAAAGCATATCAGACCTGTTGAAATCCATGTCCATGTTCCGTATTAATACTAAAGAACTGTAAAACGTCAGATGTTTTGGCTGAGTCATGCATAGAAAAGAGCCCATTCACTACTAGTTTCACTCCTACCAGCAGACAGAATGTAGATGAAATGTCCTTAGAGTTGACAATCTCTCAAGTTAAAAAAAACAACTTTTTTCTAAGAGTATTTTTACTGTTATACTAACAGAGAACTAAAAGCCTTTTAGCATTTCACAACAGTAGTCAAAATGGAGTTCTGATCAGATCTAATAATAATTTAGTTAGAGATGCAGAATCTTTTTTCTGGAAATGTAGTGACTCCACTCCTGTGCTCATTCAGAAGCTCCATCCACCATGGACGCACGTTGCTGGGCAACACCACCAACAACAGAGCTTTCTTACAAGAAGTAAACCATTTAAGTCTTACCCAGTGTGGAGGTGGACATCTCTTTCTAAAAGCTGAAGCAAGAATCATAATGCAAACAATAAGCAAGCACATGTAACAGTTATGGGCTATGCAGATAACTGCGGCTACAAGAGCAGCATCAAAAGATGGTTCTTTAAGGAGCCTGAGGTGTGAATGAAGACACAAAGCAATGGTTTTAGTTTTCGGTGCATATATTAGTGATTTGGGAAAAGAAAAAAAACTGACAATTACAAATGCACAATGAGAGACAAATTAACTCAAAATAAATCGATTCCAAGATCATAGAGTTCTTGTCCTTTTTCCTTAGCTCGCCATCCTGGGATTCAGACGAGGATCTGATCCATCATGAATAAAAAATAAAAAAAAACGACCTAAAAGGCCAGAAAACCCATTAAGCGTTTTATCAACAACCAACAATTATGTGTAAACATACAAATGCAATAAATATGAAATTCAAATGCAATTATTAAATGTCTAATAATTAAACTAAACATTTCAATCAGGTTAAATTAACCATAATTTAAGTAAACAAAAAGAATATCAATCATATTTCAAACTAATCAATTTAAAGTTGAAATCAAAGTTCACTTTCAAAATCAAGAAAAATAAATTAACTCAAATACTCAGAGTGAAGGAGAAAACAATAAATACATATATTGCGCAATATCATTTAAAATGTAGCTACATCCTATTTTAATCATATCAATACAAAAAGTGCCAGAGCTTGCACAAAACCAGCGATCATGTTACCTTTGGGGAGAGAGTGGGGCGTACTAACTGCAATCAGCTGTTTCAATCCCGGTGACCGCCCAGGTAACAGACGCCAACAGTTCTAATAAAACAACGCTCTAATGAGCAATCGAGCAGAAATTTCATGCTAAACCAATGTGCTATCCCACAAACAACTCACCAATAGATCAAATCAGTGGATGCAAAGATTTTGATGAATTTGCCAGGATGAATTGTCAGGAAGACGCCAAACAGTCAACCACAATCACAATGGAACAGGTGATAAAGTTCAACTGTGCACTGGAGGCGGGGCTTTAAATAAGTTGGCAGGTTTGGGGCAAAACAGGAAGTGGGCCCGCAAAAATAAAAGTCTTGACTAATTGACTAAATGCGGGTTACACACACATACACAGCACCTTCAAACAGTGAGAAATGGTCAGATTTTTTACATGAAATGCAACAGGGGCCGGCATTACAGCTGTGTTTATGTCTTCATTGCTACAAAACCTTTCCAGATGTTCTTCAGGGAGTCAGTGACATCTCAAATAAATCTAATGTTACTTTTTTTTTTAAGTCATTCATCCAGTTGAAGTGCCAAATGTTTTACCTGAACATTCACAGAACTCATTCAACCACAAACCTCTGCAGCATAACGTCTGCAGCGGTCTTGTTGCTTTATTAAGCTTTATTATTTGGATAATTTGTAGCTTCCTTTCATTCTTCATTACATGACATAAAACAAAATCACACAGGTTGATCCTCAGACCTGGAGTCCAAGTCTATATGGGTCAAGACTGAGTCAAGTCTTAAGTGAGAGTAAGGTTTAAATGTCTCCTACATTTGAACTGTATAAACACCAGGCTTCTCAACTGCAGCCAAACTCGTAGCTTCCATCAGGCTCTGAGCAACCAGCAGGGACAAGTCTGGCTGCAATTTGGAGGTGTGCGTGTTCTAGGTGCGTTAAATGCATAGAATACTGATTTTCGATCCTGATCTTCAGAGCCCACATTCCCTTTCACTTTCAACTGCAGCATCCAGATTATATGAAAGCATGGATTCATCCTGTGCATCAATGCTAAAGGCTAGTGTTGGTGGTGTAATGGTTTTCATTGCATGGTTTGGACCTCTTAGTACCAAATGATCTCTGTTTAAATGCCCCAGACTATTTCTGCTGCACTGTTGCTCATGTCCACCTTCTGTTAGCTTATTCCAACAGGATAAGTTGCCATGTCAGAAAGCACAGGTAAGAGAGAAGTGATTTCTTGACTGTGACTGATTCTGATTACAATGGGCTTACTGTGTTCTAAAGGACTCCATAGTCACTACAGCTCAGTCCAACAGAGGTAAGGTAAGATAATTTTATTTATATAGCACATTTTCAGCAACAAGGCAATTCAAAGTGCTTTACATGAATTAAAAGGAAATACAAACAAAATAACAAACTAAAGGAAAGAAAAAGAAGAAAAAAAAGCAGTGTTTCTCAGCTCTGGGGCCTTATGAAGCCTTTTGTCCTTCCTAAGGCCCCACATACTAGGGGTACTAAACTCTCCAGAGGTCCACAGATGTGAACTCAATGCAAACATCTGCCATACATGTCCTAGCAGTGGCAGATTTTAATGACTGCATACTCTGTCTCACACAGTGAACTGCTCAGTGGTAAATGGTTTTCACATGGAACAATTCTGTATGCGCCACCCAGCTGATGGCTGATGATGTTGAGAGTCGGCACAAACAGTCCCAAGGACACGCAGCAGCAAGACCGCCATTCTGCCGCACTAACTGGTGTTCAGTGGATGCCCTGAAGGGCCAGGCGACCGACTAGCTCATCAAACTTACTAGTATCCATTGTGATGGGAGAAATGAAAGAATTTGAAATGAACGACATCTCAACTGTCCGTGGACAGTGAGCGGACTCCACACAGTTCACAGAATACACAGTACACCCGAGTGTGTGGGAGCCTTCGGATGTGTCTTGTTTCCAGTGACTGCATTATCGACTGCATTCCTTATGAGCTGCAGATGCTGTTAATCACAGATACACACCTGGCTTCATTTAAGCCAGGTGTGTGACAGAAGTGACATCTAAAACTTCCAGGACAGTGGGTCCTAAGGACCAGTGTTGAGTCACACAACAGGCCTTGTAGTACGGAGAAATTAGATTAGATGAGGTCGCCTTGTGATTCCCTGTGACTGCATCTCTGATGGTCCAACCAAGACAGACCTGGGGTCTATTTTGTTTTGAATTATGCAGCAGTTTGACAGGAATGTCATGAGTGAGACAGGTGGTAAGCTAGGGAGTAAAGTAAAACACATCCACTTTGGGGGAAAATATAAACTAAACTCTTTTACTCGCAAAAAAGTAGTGTACTTAAGTCCTCAAAAGTACAGAAAAAAAAAACAAAGGGAAAAGGCAATCTTGTTCAAACAGCAGCTACAGTTTTCTGTTTACTGCTTGACAGGCCTGTGCTTACAACGGCGGGTCTTCTGGTACCTACTCTCTAGAGTCCGGTGATACATTGACAGAGCGTTGAGTTTGAGCCTGTGTGTCAGGTCAAAATGTGAAGAGTGAAAAGTCGGATGCAGCAATGCGGTTTGGACTTTATTATTTTGAGCTTGATGTTTGGAGGCTGAACTGGATACAGTGGGATCCTGCTCATCTTGGTTCTCAAACTTGTTTGATCCCTTTGGATAAGACACAACAAAAGAGGAAAATATCCTGTTTGGCTTCTATTGACAAAGTAACCAGAAGCTTAGTGGCAAACAGTAGACCACAGCAACAAGAAAACTAATCCTGTAATTCGGTCACGTTTTATAACCAACATTAGACATTAAATCTTGTGAGATCAAACTTACAATTTTCAGTATGGGAAATACTGACACCATCTTTACTCAATACAAATAAACAAGCAGCTCATTAGATGTTAAATGTGAATTAGCAGCATTCTAGGAGGTTAATACAAAAAGATTACAATTAAGCCACTGACTGATAAGTACAGTGAAGTAGGAGGAAATGTAGACCAGTGCTATTTATGAAAATGATTTGATTTGGATCCACAGATAAAGATGGAGGAGCAATAGTATTATCAGGTAGTTACTGGAGCAACAGACAGTGGCTGAAGGTCAGCAGACAGAGAATGCTTAGTTGTGCCTTACCAGCACATGTTGGGAAATTGCACAGAAAGAGCAAACAGTATGATACAAATCCAGAATGGAAGTTCAATAAATAGTTGATCATTAACTGATGTCCCAAAGATGCCTGTTCAACAAACACCTGTCATTCCCAACTGTCTCAGAAAGCATCTGGAGCAACATCTCCTGGATCTGATGTTTCTGTTCTGTGTGTAATTTTAATAAGCATGAAGTCTACAGACACGTACAGCTCTACCAACGTTTCTGTTCAATCTATAATTAAACTCATGATCCGAATAACTTTTAAAAGAGATACTCTTCAGTAATAGACTGATGTTCTTCATAGACATTTTAACCAAGCTCAGTCGTGTTTTCAAGTGACATAAAACTATTTTTTAGCTTGGAAACTGCTGTTAGACTGTAGTTGGAAACAAAACATGATTTTCAACAAACAGCTAGACTGTTAGATTTTGTGAAAGTAGTCAGGAAAACATGGGCTGTAAAATCAAAGCAGACTGGCAACAATGTCTAATTTTGTATATTTAAGTTTACACAAAAAAATTGGTGATTCAAAAATCATAAAGGAATCACTAAATGCATAATATCAGATTAACAACAAGGTTTTTCTTGTTCTCGTGAATTCAGCCATGGAGCCTGGAAAGTCACCGATTTCAGAGTGAACACAGCAAGACAACACATCCAAAATGGCAGATAGCAGCACCATAATCATGTCAAATGAAATTAACTTGATCACAGAATGTGTGTGCATGTGTATGAAGTGTCTTGCTCAAGGACACGACAGAGGAGGAACCCACTGATTGCAGGACAAACTCCTATCACCGTGGCCACCATCATTTTGCTTTAGCTAATATTTATGTTTTATGTCATAAAATCTGCAGCACATATTCTATGACATTTTGGAAGTTTGCTTCATCTTGCCGGTTCTTCTGCTTTACAAAAAACACATTTTCAAAACTAATTTTTAAATATCAAAATATCATTACTCTGGTTAAATCAGATGTTTGTTAAATGACTTGTTTAAGAATCTATGTTAAAAGTTTAGGACTTTAACCCTCCTGTTGCCCTCGGGTCAAAATGCCCCGAGGACAACAGGAGGGTTAAGATGAAGTGAGGCTTGCATGCCTTAATTGTACTTACTTCTTGACTCCAGACTTGGTTGTAATGACTTGAGACTCACCTGTGACTTTCAATATGATGACTTGGACCCACTACTAGGTACTAATTATAATTTCTATTGCTAAACATCCAGACATTGTGAGTTAAAACTCTCCTCTCCTATATTTTCAGAGTTGATGTTTATGAGAAAGTTCTTTCAATAAACCTGCTTAAGATTTACATAGAATATAAAATAGAACTAAGAGCTCATTCAGTGTTTGGCTAATCAGCTCGTGAAAGCATCCTCTAATCAACAGTATTGGCCCATTCGCCTCTGTAGAATCCCATTACGCCTGATTGCTTGATTGATGCCAGATTTGGGCTGATGACTTGATCACAAAGAAGAACTTGTCTTGGATACATTCACACATTAACTGAGATGAATGAGGGAAAGTTTCATTTAGAATCAGTGTGTCACTCCACATATACAGGAATTATCTTATGTAGAATGACTTTATTCTGATAAACACCTGGATTCAAAACTATAAGCATGTTCAAGTGTTCCTACTCAAAGACAAATGCTATGTAAATATAACTTTAGCAATAGTTTTCTTTAGCAATATGGTAAAGGGCTTCAGATAAATGATTTTATCAATTCATTTGTTAAATATTGCTTACTCTTACGCATTTATACCAAGGGTCAACCATGGATTGGGATAGAAACACAAAGTTTAACTGAAGTAGGAGAAAAGTGGCTTTGGTTAAAGTGGTCAAAATAACCAATGTTTCAATATAATCAATACAAATATTTACTCACAGATACTCATTAGCATCAAAATGATCATAAACTGGCTCATTTGGCAACAGTACTGCAATAACATTCCATCCATTTTGCCTATTTTGAATTACCGCATCAGAAAAGTTTAATGGAAATGACAAAATTCAAAATAACTTCCTCAATTTCACAAAAACGTTTTTATGCTTGCTTGAGGTGGGCTTTTTTGTGTGTGTGTGTTTTTTTTGTTGCTGTTTCTTTTTTAAAAAGAGTTAATGAACTAAGGGGGAGATGGAAATATATCTGAGGAAGATGGTGTGTCTATGCCTTAGCAGAGACATAAAATTTGGAAACATTTCAAAGTCAGCGACTCCAAAGTCCAAACCAGGTGTATCCATCTTAATGCATCGTGTCATAAATCATCTGCAGCTAGTTACTTGATTGTGCTCCATTGTTCTCCATGGTCACTACATCACAATCAAATATAGAAACAGGAGACTCCCATCATGGATGTACATCCAACAAATCTGCAGCATCTGTGATGCGATCATGTCAATGTGAACCTCTGAGGAACTTTTCAGACACCGTGTCAAATCAGCATGGACAGGAATTAAGTCACTTCTAAAGCCAACTAACCGTGTACTAACAGAGTGTACCTAATAAAGTGGCCAGTGAATTGTAATAAAATTCAAAAATATGATGATGCATGTTACAAGTTATACTCCTCAGCTCTATTTAAACATCCAAACATCACTCCATTCCTCACAGAGTGACAGCTGTTAAATGGCCCTTAAACCTCCTTAAAATTCACCAATCTTGACCTTCTATGGATTTGTGTTCAGTGCTGTAAAAAGCAATGACTACATCAGGCATATAAATGCCAGTGACCTGACAACTTCTATTTTCATTGAACTGTGATTGTGAGTCATTTGAAAACGAACCCCCTATAAATTCTGGCCTAAGCGCTTTCTTTCCACCCCAAGGGAAAAAATATCAATTGCAGCGAGAGAAGCCAGGACAACCTATAGCACCGGACAGATCGATAGCACAACAAAGTCAGTAAAGATTGACTGGAGAGCTGCCTGGAAACGTCCGGCTTGGGATTTACGGAGAAAGGAGGACATGAGCCAACAAGAGCAGAAGAAGGAAGACAAGAAGACATGAAAAAGTCAGACGATTTCAGGGTCACAGCATATCCTCATCAATGTGTTTTTTTTTTGTTTTTTGTTTTAAATAATTCATTCTTAACTATAGTAAATTGCCACTGCCTGTTCCAAATGTTCCCCTTGTGAGTTTCCACAGACCTGTTGCAGAGAGGACGGTACCAGCCTATATACTGGGAAAACCACTGAAAATATTTAAGGGTATTGTGGAAATATACAGAATGTCATGAGCTCTGGATGCTAACAGGAGACCTCACAACATGGCAGGTTCCACTGAGTTTGGTTGCCTAATCTCAAACTAATTGAGTCCGTATCTGGCAAAGAGATGACATCTTTTTTATCCAGTGAAGAGAAACAAGCAGACACAGGTGTCTTGTGCACCCGTAGATATGACGGGTGTCTGCAAGGTGCCCATTTGCACCTTGCAGACACAAGGTAAAACATAACATTATTTCTGTACCTTACTACATTGCACATTGTCTTGTTTCCAGGTGGGTAACCCATAATCAGAACTCACAATACACCGTAAAACAGCCAAGATAAAAGTTGCAGGTATTATGCTAATACCCTTGAGCTATGCCACAGTCCCTCTGTGCCTTTTCTTTCTTTTTACTTTTTTTTTTAGTTATGAAATTAAGTGACTAATATCCTTTGGGCCTTTTGGCGTAAATTGATTCTATTTAAAAAGCTTTTTTTCCAGTCTGTCAGAGAAGAAGAGGTGGCTGGGGAGAAGAAAAGTGATTGAAAATGGACTCTCAAAGAAAAAGAAACCAGACAGCTGGTAAAGTGAGCCCAGCTTGTGGAGGGGTTAAAGAGGAAATTGTAATGACAAACGGGGATCTGAAACAGAGCCTCGCTCATCCATTAAGGAGCAAACTTTCAGCCTGATGATGGAGGCTGGAGCTGCTGTACAGGAATTGAGACAAACACAGTTTCAAATATTGCAGAGATCAGAATCACAAACCGGAGGAATGTACTGGGGCAGGAAGAAAGGTGAAGAATTCCAATACGTCTTCATTCTGAAGCTTTGACCACTTTCTGTTGCGATTTCTAACTAGAATTTAGCATCAGCAGACACGTGAGGTTACTGTGTGCTGTTTAGCAGTAACCAATGTAGATATTACAGGTGCACATTGTCTTGTGCACCCGTCATATCTACGGGTGCACAAGACACCCATATATATGTCTTTTGATGTAAGATTAGATCCACATTGACCAAAGCCTTGTGACCTCTAATATATATTGTTAAATCTGCCACCAACAGCCTAAAAATGTCACCAGATGCTCAAACTATGTACATTTTAAATCTATTTCTTCAATTTTATAATTTCTACCTGGTGAGAGGTTATCCAGGTGTGTGCTGTAATTTACCTTCCACATTGCAAAAGCCAGTTAAGACACACGTCCTTGTTGTTTTTTTATATTATTTTCACAGCTAGAGAGAAATAGTGCCGTAAAAAGCTTAGTATTTTTTACGGCACTGTTTTTATGAAACGGTTCAGACTTGGCCAGATGACACAGACTGCTGTCCTTTCAGACAGTCTGTCTCTGATTGGATAAAAAAAAATACAAACACAAAATGACAGATTTCAGGGACTTGAAGGTCCTGTGGCATGACCTTAAACAGTCTGTTCATCCTCAAAAACCCACCAACATTTACTCAGCATATCTTTGTATAGTACTAAAATTATTATCAGTCAGGTGTTACAAAAAGTCCAAAAATTTATAAGAAAATCTGTCAGAAAAAATACTTTTCACAATACTGTATGCAAACATTCTTTCTACATGGATGACAATTCAATACATATTTCAAAAGTGTGAAAGGACTTCATGTTCCACAAAGAATGCTTCATGTTTAGATCTTCATAACAGACGTTTACAGGCCAAAGTAGAGAACAGTGAGGAAGCAGCTTTGCACTGAGTCTTAAAAGGAAACAGTAGAAAAATCAGGAAGCGTGAGAAGTCACAACTTTTTAAAATGTTATCCAGGACTGGCATGGAAAACGGGGTCTTTTGTAAACTATTTGACAGACTGATGTGAGACCAGCAATGAAATAAATGTCATAATAATCACACAAGGAAGACTTTAGTTTCAGTTGCATTGTGTTGTCAGAGGAGATTGGGCTGCAGGAGAAATGTGATGAGATTCACCGTGTAGACACCCACACAACAATCATCCCACTCTTTCACTCGCGCTCTTCACCTTAAACACTGACACAAAACTACAAGCACACATATACAGAGGCACATACAAATGGTAGATAAATGTATTTTAAAATGAGTGCAAATATGCAGCAGAAGGTGATGTTTCATCATAATTAATAGAAAGTGAATAGAGCTGAAGTAAATGAGCTTGGTTTAACAACAGCATGAGAACATTTTACACATGAAACCCTCACCCAGAAAAATACATGTAAACATAGAGTTCTGACTTTATTCTCATCTTATTTTCATATAAAAGTTCCTGTGTATGTAAGCATAAGAGATAATCACAACAGATAAAGGATGAGATGCAGATGAGATCTGACTTTTTTCTGACTGGGTGATTCTCCGTGGCCACAGCAGAATGGAAACACAAACTGGATTTCTGGGGGAAGTGTTTTGTTTAAATTTCCAAAATGCTCAAATCGGTTTCAGATAGATTTTGAATTTAAAATTAAAAATTTTTGAACGCAGTAATTATTCAACATTCACAACCTAAGTTCACATTCTAGGTTTCCTAAATTTTGTTTCACATTGTGCTCTTAATTTGTTGATTTACCAAATCTTTGTTGTTCAAAATAAATAAAATAAATAAAACCGTCAACTGAAGCCAGATAGCTACACGCTGTAAAAAAAGAGACCTATAATATATTTTTAAACTCTTTAAAAAAATCATAAGTTTACATAAAGTTTACATATGTCACTGAACAATTCTGAAAACCCAGTTTGAAGATGATGTCATGCATACTGTAGGTTCATGTACAGTGCATGTAAATGTCTGGTTTTAACTATGGTTGTTTTTGACCTTTTAGAATGATTTTAACAGTGACAGTATTCTGCATGTGGCTCCCTGCTCAGATATCTCCAGAAAGCTGTCAATATGTAGCACAGAGAGCAACTGAAACACTATAGATTTTATGAAATTCATAGCAAAAACCTAAATATGTGAAGCAGAAGAACTTTCTCCATAAATTTTCTCTGCACACAATTAAATGGACCTTCACTGATGATAAAGCTAAGTTTAGAAGACATGACGAATGTATCTTTTTTCAAAGTGACATATTGTCATTTTCCTAAAATAATAGACAAGGCAGTGTTGTGTTCAAGACCACCTAACCCGAGACCAAGACCACAGTTTATNTGGAAGCGGAGAAAACAGGTCAATGATCTGGCCAGAGGTGGACAAAAAGTTGGATGGGTTAACACGAGTAATTGGCTTACGTCTTCTTGGAGGGCTTCCCGACGGTGGGGGGGGAAACGAACAGTGAGCTGGAGCGGGCAGGCCGGTGAGGTTCTGAGAGCGGCAGGCAGATTCGCCAATGGAAGTCGGCTACTACCTGGAAATGAGAGACAGGGAACAAGTGAGGACGACTGACAACAGGCAGAGAGGTTTTCTCAAGAAGGTCAAAAAATAATGCTAGCGTTTCACAGGGGAAGGCTTAGCGAGCTAGAAACTACCGTGAAGGAATAATCATCCGGCGGAGAGGAGAGGACTGGTAGCTCCTTAAATCCTCTCTTGACTGATGATCCAACGAGCTTTAGGCGTGCATCTCCACTCCAGGCCACTCCCCAACGGGGAGCCGAAGGGGAGAGACACTTCTCTTGAAGGAAAAACCCAGAACCTGACAGTAAAATTCCTCTTTCTAACCTATCAAATATAATATTCAATCCTAAGTATAAAAATTAACACAATTATTTTCCAAAACCCTTTCACCATAAACCTGAGCAATGTTCTAATACTAAACAAAACATTTTCATTCACACAATTTCCATTTGATTCCAATATACAGTAGTAACAGATAATACAATTTCAAAATACATTCATCGCTGACTAAATTAGTAATTCTAAAACTACAATTAAACTATTTTCAGTCAGCGCATGCTATTAATAACTAAGAAAAATGTCTTACAAATTAAATGGTAGTGGTTTTAAACATTCTATGTTGTATTCAGTTTTACACCGTCCCAGATGTTAGTTTTGGAAGACTTTTTGATCTTCCGGGAACCGAGCAAACTTCTCTCTCCCACGCTCATCCAAGTGATATTGCCTTCCTGCAGATGCTAATTTTATGGCCTCCTGTCCTCTCTGATAACACAACAGGAGCCTCAGTGAGAGTTCCATTTTGATCTCTATTTTCCTTCCCGTAAGTTGAATACTTACCCATCAATAGTTTTAGTTTTAAATCATTAACACAAACCTGTTCTAAATTAAGAAATTTGTTCAAAATGACCATGGTCAATATACCTTTTCACATGCCGTAAGATTAACTGTATTAAACACTAAAAATATTAATTTTTCCTCAACACACAAAACTACAGCACCATTCATTAGAGACGCAGACCTTCTGGACCCTTGTCCGATCACCTTACCAACAGCCAGACAAACTTCCTCCATGCTTCAAGGAGAACTAGCGCCACCTTGACGCCGTTTTTCCGTGTGTTATGTGCTTCGGGCACATTATGATTTTTGTCTATTTTCTCTTTGTTTTCTTATAGACTTTAGTTGAATGACCTTTTGTTAATATATTTTGGAGTTTGGATAATTTCTTACTTTTGGTCATTTGATAACGTTAATTTGTGGCGCTGTTGGTCCGCCTATAAATAGGCTGGGTTTCGGCATGTTGGGGTCTCCGCCCTTCCACTCGCTTCCGCTCGCTCCACCACCACCGGGGACGCGTCTTGACGCGGTGCGCGCACGTCCAGTCGCTGAGGACCGCAGCTGAAGTTTCCAGCCTCCCATGCGGTATTTCTGTCAGCCTTTGTTTGTTTGTTTTTTCATTGTGATTTTGGCCTGGTGGGACTGGTTGTCCTGGTTTCAATCTTTCTTTTGCATTAGATTCTTTTTTGCTTTAGTCCGGTACTAGTAGGGGCTTCAACGGCCCTGTAAAAGGGTTGGCCCCCTGTTGTACCGTTTCGTTCTGTTTGATCGGCTCACCAGGTCCAACTTTCTGTTAATACTTTTGGGGTTTTGTTTTTCTTTTTTTGGGACACGGTAAACTGATGGCATTTATCTCTCTTTTTCTTCACAGAAAATCAGAAGCAGCTGAACCAAAAAAAAATCAAAGTTCAAGAGAGTTTAAGAATAAAATATTCTGTTGAACCTTCATCCTTGTCTCGTGTCCTCAAGTATGTTGTGCCCTTGGTGGACCTAACACCGTGTCAGTGTGGAGAAAGCTCCAGCACCGACCACCATGGCGTCGTCAGACGCCGGCCAGCCAGGCACGCCTGACGGCCACACCTGAACCCAACAAAAACCCTTTAAAACGTGACAAACTAACACAAAATCACAATTAAACAAGTAACATAAACACCCAGTGAAAAAACAGTAAGAAGAAAAGCCTAAGATATAGAATACAACCACTCGCTCTCTCACTCTTCCGCTCTTCCACTCACCCTCCTCTCACACGAAGAAGAGGGTAGAGCTTGGTTCACAATTAGCGCCCTGAAAGGTGATTAACTTTGTTGATAATTTGCTCATAAGTAAATTCAAAACAAAAGCTGAAGACTTACTGTTATAACAGGAATATGTGTATGAACAGAACATATCTGGCCCTATTATCCAAGAGACGGTACTCTGTCATCTGTGTATTGCTTCTTCCTCTGGTATAATTTATATCACAATCAACACTTCTTAATAAATATACCACAAGTTTATTTGAGAAGAAGCATTTTAGAACGAGTAAAATAAAATATATACTACAAATAAGACCAACTGAACAATCTTGACTTCCTTACTCTGTTTAATGTTTCCTCAGTTTTATGACAAACGTCAAACAACAATTCTTAGCGCCCTCACTACCCTTGATTCTTTATTCACATGAAGCTGCCTGAATTATGGAGAAAAAATGTATTAGAGTTATGACAGGTCTTGGTTAAATTCATGGTGGATAAGTTGTTGATGAGGGTTGACTGTTAATCCTCAGAAGATGTCAACTAGCAGCTAAGCCAGATCCCAACAGGGTATTTGTAATAGCTGTCATATTTTAAATGTCTCAAATTAACGTTCTTTAAATTAAATATTAATAAATTATTAATTTATTAATAATTTATTAATTATGCGCTGAAGATTTTTTTCCCTCTTTTTAAAATAAAAAAGTGAATAATACGCATAAACAAGTTGGGAAGTTGATCATTGTTTCTGTCCCTCTCTTTTACTTAGGGAAGCTACAGAGATGACTGCAAGTTCAAGGAGAACCTCCTGGCCAACAACTATAACGTCTATGAATCAGCTTCCTATCCTGGAATGTACATTGCTCTCAGCAAGATTGGGAAAACCAAGAGAGGCAACCGTGTGACGCCCACAATGACTAATACACACTTTCTCCCCAGAACATAAGTTTCTAAGCTAACTTTAAGGCACATATCTTCTAAGAGAACAGTTTGATCAGAGATGGGGATTCTCTATAATCTAAAATGTACAAGGACATAAACATATTGTTCAGTGTGAATGATTAAAGTTATTTATTGACAAGGATTGGATTCACATTCCAGAAACAATGAGAATTTTATTCAAAATACTCTGTTTGAAAAAAAAAATCACATGTAGCATTAGCAAAGTAGTTGAACCATGTCACCCATTTTGTTTTGATCTGTCTTTGGCTCACCAGATTGCGACTGAGCTCTCCAGAAAATATAAGACAAAAAGAAAGTGTCTGAGCTCAAACAAGAAAAAATTTGTTTTGTGTGAGCCCAGTTACAGCACCGGTTTCAGAACACACTTTTGTCTGACTCTATGCTATTTTCACATCAGCAACATGTGCTTCTGGGTCAGTAGCTGGAGAAAGCAATGGAAAAGAGATGTCAAATCCCCAGTGCAGTGGGATTCAAAGACAGTGGCCACTTGGAATGAAAGTGATTTCACAATAAAGGTCCACAATTCTGAACAAAAGTCCTGTTTACCGTCCACAATAACTTGTGAGCTGCACAACATCAACCGGAGGATCACATTTGTGTTGCTGATTGGGCAAAGCTTCCATCTGTTTGTTTCTTTAATACAAGGTTTAAATTCAGCATTAAACCTATTATTAAGTAGTCTTAAAAAGTTTCTAAGGAAACCCAGAAGATTGTATCGAGTTATTGACTTGCAGCATTCACTCCTCCTGGGTGAGCACATAGCAACAATTGCTTGCATTGTGTCACTGATTTTGCAGCAATCCCCCATATCGAGCATGTATCTTTAACAGAAAGAAACCTCCAGCAGAACCAGAACCAGGCTCAGTACAAGAATCCAACTGCTATGACCGACTGGGGTTTGAGAAGACAGAGCAGAATGCACAAGAAGAAACAGATGAAGTGATGTAGGATTACTTTTGGTGTTCATGAAAGTGAAAAGTTAACAGCAAGTGGGGAAAACGATTAGGTGATGGCAACATTATCTCAGCCGTTGTTGTCCTCCAGGAAGATATTTTAGCCAAATGGCTTGCCAGACCAGGTGTAGCTTCTATTGAGAGGAAAATAACAGAGAGAAAACAAAAAGTTAACAGGTGAAATAACAGCAAATAATGCAAACTGGAGAAGAGTAGAAGAAGACACTGAGAAAAAGAAGTCAGTTTGTCCTCTAATAGATTAAACCTATGAAAGCATAACCACAGAAGTAGCTCAGGATAACCTGAGCCAGTCTAACTACAAGTTTTATCAAAAAGGAAAGTTTTAAGTCTGGTTATTGAAAAAAATCTCCAGTGATGTAGAAATTGTACAAAGTACAGTACTTTTACAAAGAACTGTAAAAATACAAATAAGCAGACAAACATGTGATTTAGTGAAAGCAAAAGTACCACATCAACATTTTACTTGAGTAAAAGAAAATAAGTACTTACTTTTAAAAATATGGTTGAATGTAAGTAATGGTCTATAAATATGATTAAGTGTGCCTGTATGTATATGTTTTTTAATAAATCAACAGTATGCAGGTAAAGTAAGGTAAAACCTTATTCATCCCGTAGGGAAATTAAGATTGTCTGTTGCTCACACATTAATTCACATCCACACAGCATTAAAAAAAAATCGTACAACTGGGAACATCTATAAAAGGTACACAATATACATACATTAAAAAGTGGACTAGTAAAGGAGCTTAAATACATTAAAATGCTAATTACATCGTCTCCCTCCCTTCTCCCTCCCAGAAATCACAGCATTGTGAAGTCTAATGGCCCGTGGGACAAAGGAGTTTTTAATCCTCTCAGTTGAACATCCCAGTGAGAGAAACCTGTCACTGCGGGAGCCCCTGTGGTTGGAGAGAACAGTATGCAGGGGATGGCTTGTGTTCTCCAGGACTAAACTGAGTTTAGACATTGTCCTCTGTTCCACCACTGTCTCCACAGACTCCAGGCTCACACCTACCACAGAGGCAGCTCTGCGGATGAGGCAATTCAGTCTCTGTATGTCCCTCTTCTTTGCACTGCCCTCCCAACAAACAATTGCATAGACTATAACAGCAGACAAAATGAACTTGTAAAACATGTACAGGAGCTTAGAGCACACATAAAGGCCAGTCTTCTCAAGAAGTACATTCTACTCTGTGCTTTCTTGTACACATTGTCTGTATTGGAAAACCAGTTCAGCTTATTGTCCAGTTATAGGTCCAAGTATTTATATGTGCTGACCACCTCTACCTCAATGCCATCAATGATGGTAGGCTGAGGCAAGAGGGGCACCCTGCGAAAATCAAGGACCATCTCTTTTGTTTTAGAGATGTTCAGTTGGAGTTTATTCCTGTGGCACCATGCTCCAAAGTCCTTCACCAGGTCCTGTACTCCCCCTCTCCACCCTCCTTTATACACGCCACAATGGCAGTATCGTCCGAAAATTTTTGCATGTGGCATGTAGCTGAGTTGTATTTAAAGTCAGAGGTGTAGAGGGTGAAGAGGAGGGGCAAAAGAACTGTGCCCTGTGGAGCCCCTATGTTGCTGGTCAGAATGGTGGCCCTACAGTTCGCCATCTCGCCATCTTATGAACAATGCTACAAATAATCCATGTTTTTATTGTGTTTTCCTTCTGTGACACAGTTCACACTTGGACTTGTGATTCTGTGCATCAGAATTTCAGGATGACCTGCAGAGATTAAATGCCTCTAAGCAAAATAAGAAAGAGTAATGATTATATCTCTGGAAGATTTTATTTAACACGAAACAAAACCAATGTGTTATTTTAACTGCAGTAAGCACATTCAAGTATATGTCTGCCTGAGAAAAGGACTTTAGACACAACTAGCCACAGGATAGACACTGACCATTTTCACTGATATTTCAACTCCACTTTGTCATCAACTCCACAGTTGGTCACGCCCAACTGTAGAATGAAAAAAATAATGAAAAACATTTTAAGTTTCTGACACCATTTTCAAAACTTATGACTGAGAGATGCTTTTTGGACCGGTTAACTCAAATAAGTTATTGATTACTTTCCAACTAATGAACAAATAAAGAAAATCACAACTTGACATAAATGTGACATGTAGGGCAACACATTATACAATTGTAGTGAAGTAAAAATTGCAGATATGTAATGTTGTGCAGTAAAAGTCGGAAGTACCCACAATTAAATTAAGTAAAGATACATGAAAATTGTACGTAAGTATATTAACAAAGTTCTTGTACTTGTACTACATCCCAGTGTTGTGGTCAAGACTACCTAACCCGAGACCAAGACAAGACCAAGACCAGAGTGTATCGAGACCGAGACAAGACCAAGACTTTTGGGGTCCGAGACCAAGTCAAGACCAAGACCGAGGGGAGTCGAGACCGAGTCAAGACCAAGACCAGCGGCCCATGCTACATGACACAATAAAATGTAAAATATGATCAAAATTGCTTCTCAAAATAATCTGAAAGATCCATATTCCCATAAAAACACCTAGATATTAAATAATATGTTTTACCAATATTAAATATTCCATTTCTGTGCTACAATGTGTGATGGTCTCGTGCCATCCCTAAAAACATAACACCCTGGGAATTTGCCCATATTGCTCATATAAGAATCCACCACTGTTGCACCATTAAACATAGCAATTGAGGCAATGCCCTGATGGTCAATAACGCTCAGCTATGAACACTGACCAAGGAGCAACAAGCAAGAAGTAACCAAACAGAAGGCGCACATCGTGGCTGTTTTCACTCTCTATCCCAGTACATGAAGCCAGGCAGTCTGACACCATGGCAGACATTACAGCTGCCACTTTGAACGAAAACAATCATAGAGCAATGGCATGCTCTGCGTGCTTTTTCGTTCTTGTTTTATTTATTTGTTAATTAAAAAAATACCAACTTATT
>NW_015113049.1:134410-139337 GCF_001443285.1 Poecilia latipinna
GCTGTGGCCATCGGATTTCTTACCATTTTTGCAGCGCTGAGAGAAAACCACTGCGCATGTCCTGGAGAGCTGCGCGCGAGTGGAAGGTGGGTAGGGGGGAGAGACACGTAGTTGCTTGGATTTTAATCGGTGCGTTTTGCATCCACTGAAAATAAAGATGTTAACAAATAAACTGGACAGTATGCTGTATGTTTAGTGATATTTTCACAGTTGCGGTCTCGACTGGTCTTGAAATAAAATGCAGAGTCCTCAGAGCCCGAGACCAAGACAAGAAGGAGACCAAATGCGGTCGAGTCCGAGACAAGACCGAGACCATCAAAAAATGGTCTTAAGACCGGTCTTAAGACCAAGACCAACTTCGAGTACCACAACACTGGGACAAGGTCTTATTTTTTCTGACAAAAGTAATTTTGGCAAAAAATTTTAATAAGTGTAAAAAAAAAAATTGCACAGTTTCTTTCTTTCTAAAAGATGTCTTAGGCAAAAAATGACTATTTGCCTAAGGTCATTATTTTAGGAAGGTGACATTAAGGATATAAAATATCTAGTAGATTGGGATTGCAGCTTTATATACACTGAAGAGGGAGCTTTTATCATTTATTTTACACACTTTATAGCTACAGATTTTGTATGGAGTCAATTACTCGATTAATCTCCTGGGTTTCCTTAAAGCTGCCACATACCCGGGCGTACTGTGTGTTTGGTTGAGATCCCATAGTCTACATTTCTCATGGTAAATTCATATCATTTCCCACAATTCAATTGGATACCAGCAAGTTTGATGAGCTAGTTTGGCAGCTATGTGCATGTGTGACATTTGTTGTAAAATGCTGCTATATAAATAAACTTAAATGAAGTGAATTATCCTATATGTGACATTGCCTTCATTGACTCTAATATAATATTGGACTGTTGTTCTTCTTTGGCAAAAGTCTAATCTTCATTGACGCTGAGCAGTCAATGAAAATATCCTGATTGGTGCATCCCTGATCTCTAAGACTAAATGTCTCATTCATACATGCAGAAACTCTGTTCTCTCTTGAACACAAAGCAGATGCTCTGTGCAATAACTCTCAAAAATGAGTCAATCTTTCCAAACCTGAATGTTCAACAGCAGGCAGCGAGCGAAGCACTGTGTGCCTAAACTATGATTCCACATCTGCCTTTTTTTTTTACAAGCATGTTAAGCCATTGAGCAGACGGTACTAAATAGAGTCAGCCACTCAGCTACAAGATAACAATGTTTTAAGTGGCATGTGTGCACACCTGCACACAGCTCAGCAATGAACGACAAAGACCTGTGTGCAGCCGCCATTATTCATTCTCTTGTGCTCTTTGTGTTGTGATTGTGCCCCAATGCAGAAGCAACCTCAGATCAATAACCTAATTAGCCATAAAGCATATGCATTGTGGTCATACATTATACACCCGACATCTACTGGCACCATCTCGCAGGAATTACCATATATATAAAAGGCGGTCGTTTATTAAGCTAAGAGCTGTGGTGGGAAACTTGGAGTACTACAGAGGTTAGGAAAGATTACGATGTTAGCTACAATGCAAATTAGAAAAGTGAAACATTTCGAAAGGTCAGAGAATGGAGCTAAAAATTCCACGAGCTACTGAAGTGAAAACATATGCTGTCACTGGAAGTCAGCAGGTCAGGCAGCTGAGGAAACCCCCATCATGGTCTCTTTCCACTCTTTGTGTTCAGGTGTAAAACAAGTAATTTAATACACCTCAACTTGTGCAAGCACATCAGCCAGATGAACTAAAACAGGTGGAACACTGTCTGAGCACATAAGGTAATGTTAATGTGTGTGAGGGCTCAGCCCTACCCCTGTGAGTGAAACACTCATCATCAAGGTGAGGAAAGAAATTACAAGTGTTCACATTTCATCTTTGTAGTTTGTAACCTGGTTGTAGGATGGGTTTCAGCATTTAAAAACAGAAAACAGGATGAAAGAGCCTGCAAATGATTAAAAACTACCTTTAAATTCAATTTCGATGCAACCAAAATACCACCCCATCCGACTGCCAAAACCCGCAGTGACAACTCATCCAAGAGATCACAAAAGACCTCAAACAACTGCTGACCTCACTTGCCTCAGTTAAGGTCAGATGTCATGTCTCCACCATTAGAAAGAGACTGCATGGCAGAGTTCCAAGACAAAAAGCACTCCTGAGCAACAAAGAACTTTAAGGCTCCAGAACATCTTGATGATCCCCAACACTTCTAGGAGAACATTCTGTGAACTGATGAGAGAAAAGCTCATCAGTCTTTAGAAGGTGCGTGTCCTCTTACATCTGGTATAAAAGTCACACTGCATTTCAGAGAAAGAATATCATATCAACAGTAAAGCATGGTGGTGGCAGTGTGATGAGCTGGGACTTTCCTGCTACTGCAGCACCTGGGAGACTTGCTGTGATAAACGGAACCATGGCTTCATCCTGAAGGAGAACATCCGGCTATCTGTTCATTACCTCAAGCTGAAACCAACTTTGCTTCTGCAGCAGGACAATGATCCACAACAGACCAGCAAGTCTAGCTGTGGATGGTTGAAGAAAATCAGAATGAAGACTTTGGAGTGAGCAACTCGATGTCCCGACATGAATCCTATTGAAGCAACATTTACACCAGCCAGTAGTTATTTTGTTTTCTACAGTGGTTTCTTTAGCAAATGTTCATAAACCTCTGGTCCACTGATGAACATTTGGTTTGAGTTTAAACTTACCAATTGACTGGGCTTCCTTAGGTACAAGACTTCTTCCCAACTGGGGTAATGGTAGAAATCTGCATATAACTAGGATCAAACTCAAGGTTTAGTCTGCGTTAGTAGAACTCTAGTTCATTTGCTTGGAAATACCAATTTGTTTGGCAATGTGTGGACACGCAATCAAACTCTGATGCAGACCAAAAAAATGAACTCCAGTCCACCTACAAACCCGGGTCTCCGTTCAATTGAAGTGAACTCTGATGCGGTTCAAATGCAAATATGAACGCCAATCGGACCAGAGACCACTCCAAAAGCAGGAAGCGCACTACAGCGCGAGGCATTCTGTGTAAATACCAAAACAAAACATGTGGGTCTAGCTCTAGCAGGACAAATGGCTCACACTGAGCCCGTTGTTGAAGAGGGTTTGTTTAGCACTTTTGCTAAAGACAAAAGAGAAATTCTTCAACCACTAAAATCTGATGCCACTCCATTTTTGCTTACATTTCGTGAAGAAAGTTGCCCTTAGTGTCTTGTTCAGAGTTTTCACACCACAGGCGAGGGGCAGAACAGGTTACTCAAAGGGTTTGGTTGGTTTGACACTGTACAGTGACAAGGAGAACACACCAGAATATTGGGTGTGAAAACACTAACATGTCTGTCTATATGACTGGACTGATATGAATATAAGTCTGGATCTAGTTTGTCTTGTATCTTGAAATGACGTGTTGTGCATGAGGTCTATTTAAATCAACTTAACCAAACTGAATGACTCACTCTGTTTGGTTTTCTGCTATTTTTGCTTCTCTTTGCATGTTGAAGCTCAAACTTGAATCCTAATTTGGATCAGGAGTGTGTGAGTTAAACACCTGCCACCATAAACATGTACAAAAGTGTAAATCCTAAAGATAATCTTCTGCACAAGATTTTCGGACCTAGCTCAACACCCTGGAGAAAACACTGCTATACAACACCAACCTGATCTCTCCATGGCAACACACATGCAGTAACACAAGTCTATTTCAGAAGAGTGCAGAGTAGCTCTTCAAACAGCAGACAATAAAACAAGCAGAACAGCGAGTGGTTATCAAAAGAGCTTCAGGTTCATATACTTACTATCCATGTGTGCCGTCAGCTGCAGCAAAACAAAACACTGCTGCACCTTCCAGGCTGGAAAGTCCTTAGCCTTTATCAGGCATCTGCAGCAAGGCCACTCCTTCGTCAAACACAGAGGATGTGAGCTGGGGATCTACCCGGGCTCTGACATTTAATTGTTTAGTGAGATGTGTTTACTTTAAAGGTGTTGGCTGTGCTCACAGACTCCAGTGAAGAAGTCAATGGAAACAGGGACGCCTAATGAGAGAAAAATAAACGGAGGCCCGTGTAACAACAGCACAGAGATGACCGATAGAAAGTTTAAATCAGCATAATGTTCCTCCTGGCACAGAACCACAAGTCAATTAGGCCATAAGCAGATCTGTCTGCATCAATTGTCCCAAGCTACAGCATTCAACATTATCTCAGCCAACACAAACACGCTACTGATCGGATGAAGTCTGTTTTTTTTTTTTACAGCGAGCCAACAAGCAAATTATCTCGGTATTTTCCTTAAATTGCCCAGCTGAAAAAACAGAGATATCCTGATAGGAAAACTACACATGCAATCAGAGAAGATTTGGGTGGATCAAGAATATTATAGCAGCAAACTGACAAATTAAGAAACAGAAGATGTTTTTTTTTACCCTTATGTAAAGTAATATCTTAAAAACCCCACGAAACGAAATCCCCCACTTTTAAAGCTTTACCAGACTCTACTACCACAGCCTGGAGACAGGACTAAAGACACAAAGTTCTGTTTAAATGAGAGCTGACAGAGTTAATGTGTTAATACATAAGATTAATATTACAAAGCACAGATTAATCAAACTACCTATTATAACCTAAAAGCCTCTCTCCCACTGAGGCTTACCTCATTCACAGCAATGCATTATGGGACAGACACACTGTGAGTGACAAACAACAGCAAAGTTTTCTGTGACAGCTGTCAGCAACAAAAGTTTAACATTTTTCAACTCCCTTGTGTTGCGTCACCAGCCTGCATGTTCACATCTACATGTAGTAGCTCTACATTTCTCATGCAGCAGATATGGTGGTCACTCAGCTGGGTGAGGACCAAAGACTGTCGCCTCGTCACACAAGTTCCATAGAGAGTG
>NW_015113049.1:142666-143419 GCF_001443285.1 Poecilia latipinna
AGAGTGATGAGAAAGGAACGTTTCTACATGAACATTTAAAACAACATAAAAACCTGGAAAACTGAGAATCTTCAGACATGTTTTGGTTTGAGATGATAAAACATTTTTTGAAAACTTGCATACAGCAGCAGTTTGATGTGGGTTATATGGACGGTTGCCCAGGGTGCCCATTAGAAAGAGATGGGGCACCCAGGAACTGGAGGTAAAATGTATCTTATCTGTCAGTCTGAACATGTTTTCTACTGCTTGTATCCATGTGTGGTGAAGTAAGTTTCCATTAGTTGCTGTTGAATATTGACAGACCACATTATCTACTTTCTGCTATAAAAAATAAGATAATTTCTTGCATTTTAATTGGTTTGAGAGCGGCACCAGGAAGGGCTTACCCAGGGCATCATTCCTGTAAGAAGCACAACTGTGTGCATATTTATATTTCAGGCTTATAAAGTTAAATATAGTGATTCAATGTGATTAATCACAGTGCCAGAGTGCAATTAATCTGATTTTATTTTTTTTTTAGTTGATGCTCGTTTACTAGTGTAAATGTCAGTCAGATTGCAAAACTACTAACACCCACTGAACTTTTTTTACATACATTACAATCCCACACTTCATGTATTTTACTGTGATTTTTTGTGAGAGAGAAAACTAATCACAGTGGACCCTCAACTACTCACAGTTCAATATTTGCAGATTTTTCTGAGGTATGCAACTCCAAATTATTTATGGAACATCCAGCTATTTGCCAATGTG
>NW_015113049.1:149378-162183 GCF_001443285.1 Poecilia latipinna
ATATACATTGAACTGATTTAATATTGTAAATATCACCAGATTTAGGTTTATATAGTATATATAAATCTAAATCTGTAAGAAATGTATATTTCTTACATTGTTTGCACTGTTTTTGAGGTGTTTTTAATCTCATTGTAAATGTGTACAGTGACAAACAAATTCTAATTCTAATTGTAAAATAGGCAGCTATATGCATTTTTCAATCGGATCTCAAGTATCCGTGGATATTAACTATTTGAGGCTGGCTGTGGCCCCTTTTCCCTACAAATACCAAGGGTCCACACAACTATGACCTGGAAGGACAATGATTTTTCAATTCTGCAAAGAAAAATCTGAAAGCTGCGGCACACATTTGAATCCAGCTCCTTTAATTCTGATGCACCTAAATAAAATCCAGTGTACCAGTTTGAAAGTAATAAGGTCTAAAACTTGAGCAGTGAATTTAACTTCAGTATAAATGCATCTGTTCTGTGAAGGCCTCAGAGGTTACAGTAGAGAACAAGCAGCCTCCTGGAGACTAAGGAACCCAGCAGACGACTAGGGAGAACAATCAGTGACTGTAAGAACCAAGAACTAGTGAAGCACTTCCAGTGTGCTCAGGACCTTCAGAGGCTCATGAACGGGAGATCAGTGGACCTGTAAAAGGATCATGGATGACTAAAGCTCACTGCTGCACCGAGTGAGTAAAAAAAAAAAAAAAAAACCTTATTACACAATCTAAAAGATAACATGGTATCAGAACACTTAGTTAATTATGTATTGTGCTCCATGGGGTCGGATGTCCACGGAGCGGTCAGGGTTTCCACTGGGACCAATGGCCGCTGATAAAGCAGACAGAATTCACCTGCAGGTTCCTGATCTGGATCAAAGAGCGAAAAAAGAAGCTGATGTGGGATGATGGATCAAGTTTACTTTAACACCATATGGCTGGCAGGCTGAGCAGGCAGACCGCATGCAATCAGAATGCAATGCTGGAAGCAGCTAAAAAGGGGGGGCAACAGCCCAGGGCAGCCCAAAGTTATTCATATTCATGGCAAATTTAGATTTTTTTTCATTCAACAATGAGGTTCGTTTCTGATATTAAATGAGAATGGCATCTAGCAAAAGATTATGAATCAAAGTGAAACGAGTATCATATGTGTTTAATTATCTAGTGTGTTTTTTGTTGTTATTGTTGTATTTTGAATTTTATTAAAAATGTTGTGTTGGGAATTATTTTCACCCTTTATTTTGAACCAAATTCTGTCAGAGGTATGAATTATTTTGGGCTCAACTGTTGCCTGGTCTTTTTCATGTGACTGTTGCTGTGATGTCTATGAAGCAGACACAGAGCTGGACAAACAAGTTCATGAAAGCGCAACATATTTAACTGATCAATAAACATGTGCTACTACAGAAAGCTGAAACATGACAGATATTACTCTAACAAATATGAACAATTCTTAGTTTTGTCTGTAAATTTTCCTCAACTTTTAAACTTTTCCATGCACGTAAAGGGGCAGTATTGCATATCTTCTAGGAACATTTTACAGTGCAATGAAGTAATTATGCTAGCTTTAGTTGTTTAAAAATGTTACAGATATCAAATATGACTGAAAAGAAATTTGGCTTGAAATTGGCCTCTGTCTCTTTAAGAAGCTCCTGCTCTGTCTGACACTCTGCCTCAGTTTGACATCACAACAATGCTCCTCCATGAAGCAACCGTTTACAACCGTTCTTATGAGCATTGAATAAAGAAGTCATTCCTATGATGAGCTCAGCAGATACATAGTTCCACCACACTGCAAAAACACTAAATCTTACCAAGTACTTTTGGTCTACTTTCTGGTGCAAATATTTTATTATACTTGGAATAAGACAAACTAACTTAAAAGTAACTTTCCAGCATGATATGCACACTTGTTCCATTGACAGATCATTTCACTTATGGGAAAATTCCCTTGCTATAAGTGAAATAATCTGTCAATGGAACAAGTACTTCATCAATATTAAGGAATTATTTATTTAAAACAAGCCTCTATATATATATCTACAAAGTTATTTTTATGTTAGTTTTGTCTTATCTCAAGTGTACTAAGATATTTGCACTAGAAACTAGACCAAAACTACTTGGTAAAATTTTGTGTTTTTGTAGTGCAGGTGTTTGCTAATTGCTACTGCTGCTGGTCTAAAGGAGCAGAGAGAGGCGGAGGAGTGATGCAAGGAGGAGTTTTGTGGAAGTAGACGGAGCTTTGTTTAGAGGGGTGATTAGGCACGCTGAATGGTTATGATATAAAGCTCATGGTATATCCTTTAATATATCCTCTATTAATCCTTTAACAATGATTTTACCAGTGTTTTACTGAGAAGCAACTCCTTTAATGAGCTCAGCAGATGCACAATATTATAATAAAGCTCATAACATCCTTCCTACATAATATCGCCCCTTTAAATGATGTCAGAATTTGAAGGATTCTCAGAATTTGACCAAGTGATTAACAGTCAAGGGTATCTGTAAACTGGACTAAGCTATATCATTAGTTGTGATTTTTCTACTTTGACTATATTCCCCCAAAATAAGTGAGATGAGAATGAATCCAGCAGTGTTTATAACTTAGAGTGCCCTCTGTGAGGAGGGACCTCAGCCATGGCAGTAAGTGGCAAGTATTAGAGTATTTACACAGCATACCACAAAGAAAGCAGTAATGTTCCTAAGGTAGGTACAATATCTGACTAACTGCCATCTATTCAGGGACTATTGCTATTGAGTTTCAAGGTGTGCAGTGGGATAATGTAATGTTATACACTAGGTCAGACTTGTTCTGTCACAGGTGCTTTGTTTAAGAGATTTCAAAAGGGAGGGGTGAGTGGAGGCTGCCTGATTAAAGGCAAGTCAATGAGATGTTATCATGATGCTGGAAAATATTCATCAATAGATAGTATGTATTACCCTGTCAGAATGCTTAGCACAACACAGCTGAGGAAAAGATAGAATGTGTTTCTGAAGCATTTTTCTTCTTTCTGAATATGGTTTTAAAATTAAAATGGGATTATGTAATGTCTGTTTGACAATCAAAAGTTCTATTTACTGTCCCAATTCTACACTGGAGAGCTGTAAAGCAAAGGCAATAATTATAATACAAACATCACTGTGCCAGTGTGATTCTCATCAGCAGTGTAGAAAGTTTATATTTGTCTTCCTGCTGATTTTGAGAATTTGGCAGTTATGACTGGCACCCTGCTGTGCAGACATCTCAGGGTACGGACTGCTTTTCATTTAAGTTGCTTAGTTTGAAAAGATAAGAAATCTTTCTATATGAAGTTCAGACACAGTGTCACAACTGTTCAACATTAAAGAGATTTCACAAATATGTATATATTTGGACACTGTTTGAATTATATTTGAATCCTTAAAACTACTATGATTGTTTCAAATGAGGTCATAACTTAATCATCCTTTATCTTTACAAACAAGTTTGTTTTTTCTTTCCGTTTTATTACGCATGATCATTTCATCTCACCAAAGATACCTTGTTTACATTTGTACTCTGAAAGGTGTTGGAAAATCAATGATCCAATTTTTCCCTGATCAGTAAATACACCAAAGCTAAATGCTATAAGACTTGCTAAAGAATTTCTTACTACAGGTAAAAAAAAAATAATAATAATAGCTTCAAAGTTATCTATTTTTAGTGTCAGTGAAGTGCTAAAAAAGTAGTCAGAGAAAATAATTTACTACAGGATGCCAGGTTGTTCCATCACATCGGTGACCCTGGTCACACTTTAGCAGATAACAAAAAGGTTCAAAATAAAACAGCTAAATGGTTCTATTTGATCATTTTAAGCTTTAAGCCACTGTCATAGAACATTCTGTATTTAGGTATGATGACAATGTTTTATAAGAACAAACACAGAAAAACACAGAAAAACTAATGTTTCAAATTATTAATGCTAGCTTCAGTGTTCATGGAAGCTAATATCGGATGGTCAAGCTAATGCTTATCAGATACATTTATATCAGACAATTGAGCAGCCACCTCTGGGGTCCTGTATGGATCAGTTCTAAGTGTGTGTTGTAAGTGTAAATGAATGACTCAGCTTATTGCAAATCAAAAGTTACAAGAGTTACCAGTGTTACAATAACTGGTCTCACACACACCCAGTGTGACATCTCCTCTGCTCCTAATGTAACATATTTAATGGCTGCTTATGAAGCCAGCAGACTTGAAATAACATTTTGAATAATAATTATTATTCCTCTTAAAGACCACTTTGCATCAGCATGTCAAAACTTCATAAAAACTAGAGATCAGAATGAAGTCTTCCTCTGAAATTCCATACAATCAAGAGACTGAGAGAAAAATGGGGTTTTGAAAACAGAATCTTATGATGTGATGTTAAAATTAGAGGTGCACCAATCAATCTGCCAGAGATTATCAGTGATCATGTCTAATACTGAAAACTGACTGGAACGTTCACTATTTTCAGTGTATTAAATCAACAGCCTGTTGATGCAAATTTCCTAAGCTTATTAAAAACCAGATAAAGTTAGGGGAATATAATTTGATGCTTAGTTGCAAATGATCTAAAATTATTTCTTTATTATGTTATTTTATGACTTAAAACTATAACCTTTACTGAAGAAACTACAGCCCTGTTTTTTTTTCTGTTATATCCAATCGTCCCTAAAAAAACTGAAATAGAGGAACATTTTAATCAGCAGGTCAGACCTAAAAAATAAAAACAAAAAAACAGTACAATTATGCCAACTGGGGATCGACTGATCAATGAATCTCTAATTAAAATTTTATTTTAAGACATTGTCACATGCATATTTCCACTATGGGTATGTCAATGTACTGTTATTTTGCTTCAAATCTAGAAATTTAAAATGAGAAAACAGATCATTTAAGCTGTGTTTTTCATTCACCATTTATTTACACTCCATGCTTTAAGGCAGCATCAGAATACGGCTTTTATTCCCCCAAATCCAGGAGCAGTATCATGGTGTTAGCATGGGCCCCAGCAAACAGCTGCAGTTAAGCTGTCCAGTGGTCTTATTTAGATGATGCACCCTCATCAGGGCCACCCGGTTGTTTCCTTCTCTCTTGTCCTATAATGTAAAATCTTCACTTTGACTGGATCAGGAGGAAATGTCAAGGGAGGGAAAGTAAAACCCAGTCAGTGGAAAATCAGAAAGAAAGCTTGTTGATAAAAAATGAACATTGTTACGTCTGCTTCCATCGGTAATTAGTCTTGTTTCACCAATCAGATCACTCAGAGAAGATAAACAGTGGCTCTCTGAAAATAATGTCACTTGGCTCTGATGATTCATCAATAATCGACTGCAGCATACAAACATGTAATAAACATGTAGTACCTTCATGGTGTCAAATCTATTCCAAATGCAGTTTTCATTTGGTTTACTTTTTAAATCTAACATTAACTCATTTTGCTAATTATTTACAATTACAATTGAAAAGATGACACCTTTAAGGTTGTAGGAAAACATGCAACGTGATTATCGAATACTGAAGTTTGGAACATATCTCTGTACACGTTAGGACTACAAGTTATAATTAACTCAAATTTTCCTCATTTTTCTTTATGTCCGATCATCAGGATTCCCAAAGGTTGTCCCCGTAGAACTTCAATTATCAATAACCCCCCTCATATGTCCGTCCATCCATCCATCCATCCATCCATCCAGGTCACAAATGTAAAGATCTTGAACTTCTTAATATCATTAAAGACTTGGCATTTGACCTGGACTTTCACACCAATATCTCATAACCTCATTGAGCTGTTTGACTTGAAAATTCATTATGTTTTACATGAAACAAAAAGAACGTCACAATGGAGCCGTAACCCGGCACAATACAACAGAGCTATGTATATTTGATCCACTTGTTGCTGCAACATTCTTTTCCCTCTTTTTTTCTAAGATAACAGCAAAGAAGCCCACAGTGGTGGAGAGGTTACCCCTGTCAGCGCTAGCATAGAGGGCTACACGACATTGGGAGGGACTTGGAACATCACCCAAGTCACCCAAATCACCCAAACAGAGCATCTTATGCAGAATAATGTTAAAGCCATATCAAGTAGCTTCTCAAATGCAGATAGAAGCAACTGATGAAGGGCCGATGTTTTTACTGCCAGCCTGGAGTCAGTGTCATGAACGCTGTCAGTGGTTGTATCAACATTATTGCCAGAGCTGCTATAAGTAAACAGGCGTTGTGCTGGATGATAGGATCAGAGCAAAATGCTTTACGATAGAGAATACCCTGAAGTCATAATGGAAATGTTTCAATAAAAATTCAATAAAATCCCCACTTCTCTCCATCATGTCACACAGGTGGGTTACCAGCAGAAAACACCTTTTCAACAGGACAAATTATTTCCATTACAAAGATTTCCTGTTTCAATCTCTTGATATTCAGAGGATCCAGCATATTTCACAAAGTGTCACTTAGGTTTCATAAATCAGTTGAGGTTAACTGTTTTAACTCCAGCCTTCTTATAGTTTTACATCTTAAATCCAGATCTAACACAACAGAGAAAAAATTGGCAGAATTGTTTTTCCTCTTTCTGGCACTAAGTACAAATTGATCAAAAACAAATAAATATGGGGAAGTAAGACCTGCAGGCTAAACAACTAACTTTCCACATTTAAACATACACAAGGATTGATAAGCCAAAGCAAAAATAGAGACCAATAAATAGTTAATGTTAGCTTTTCCTTTTGTTTTTCTTTTCCAAATGCCATATTCACAGTAATAACAATAAAAGTGATGATAAGAAAGTATTCACAACTTCTGTTCAGTCTTCTTCAGGTAACTGTACAGCTGTGACTGAAGGTGACTGCAGTCACCGCCCCACAAGCACAATTACTGATCATATTACTGAATTACTGAACATATCATAGCTTCTTCAGGACAGCATCTACATAAAGAAGTGGGATTTGTGTCACTAAACTGCTTACAACTGCTTTAATCATACTTTTAAATGTATTAACATTTACTGATGCTCTGATGGAGCAAACAGTGGAGTAAATAGCAAAAATAATTTTGACAATTATATGGATAGTTTTATAATGAAATATAGTTATTTTGATTATGGATCAATTTGCCCATTATTTGTTTTAATTAACTGACTGTTTATCTTCCATTTAATTCACAACAGGTCACAAGCAGCCTGAGGTCAAACTTGTCCAAGACTTCATAATCAAAGTTTGACTTGGTACTTTCTTTACTTAGGACCTGACTTGATACTTGGGGGGTAAACGCTGACTGTGACTGGCCCCCATCTCTGGTTGGAACCCTGCTGTCACTCAGTCATTTGCCTGAAATGTTCTTGTTGAATTTGGAACAAACCCCATTTCTATACAAGCTAATTCCAAAAGACTTATGGAAATGGTTAATATCAAATTTAACAGCAATCATAATGAAAAAGGACATAAAGAGATTTGCTGTTTATGCCTATGTTTTTTTTTTGTTTTGTTTTTTTGTACACATAAGAAGACCTAGCAAAAATGATGGTTTTAAATTATAAACAACCCCAAACTAAAGGCCGTATTACAAAAAGGCTTTCAAAGGTGAAAATGTTATTCACAAATGTTTGGCTGTGTGAATTTGCTGTTTCCAGTCCTAAAATATCACATCTGCACCTTCAATGGTTGAGCATCAAAAGGTCCAGTCCCTGGAATCTTACCACCCTGGATGGAGTCAGGTATTATTTTCCTGTTTCTGAAGGACACAGCAGTTCATTTAGCTCAGACACTTCTTATGCCCTATACCTGTGCAGTGTCCTCAAATTGTTTAAGGACATGACTTTTACTCCCCTATTAGATCTTGAGAATCAGGTTTCAGGAGACGCACTGTAATGCTTGTCATTGTTAGTTAATTTCAAGGCAGCAGCTACATAACTGAGATTGGTGTTTTTATTAGCAGGGTTGTTGTAGTCCTAATATATCTAGAGATATGTTCCGAACTAGAACCAGCAGGCTGCTAAACAGCTCAAATGCTGCACTGTTGTACAGATCAGACACTTAACAAGTCTGCACTTCTTTTATTTACTTTGTCTGTTATTTATGTTTTCAATTAAAGGGGCAGTATTATGTAAAAATCGACTTTTTTGAGCTTCACATCATTTTATAATGTTATTCCCTCATTAAAAACATACACACAGTGTTGCCTTGATTGCCTTGATGCATCTTTGAGAAATCCTTTAGTCTCCCATGGCAACCATTCAGCTGTGCAAAACAACTAGGTAAACATAGCCCTGCCTTCCAGATGCAGCTCCTCCTCTAAGCTGCAGTTTCCAAGCCTCAGAGCTTTCGCCTCAAAGGGCAGTCCAATTTTTTAAAATCTATAAACCGAGCTTTACCCTTTGAATTCAGCAACTGTTACAAATGAAATTTTAGATGATTTTCTAGTTGACTGACATGCACCTGTATTGTTCAAAATATTTCTCATAATGAGAGTAGCTGCCATTTTGAATAGCACTGTATAGAGAGCTCATGCTTTCCACAACAGAGGTTTTCTTGCATGAAACAAAGCAAATATTTTTAGATATTTTTTAGCAAGAACTGATGTTTCAACTGTGCGACTCCCCCACTCAGTTCCTTCAGACTAATCAGCGGCTACTAGCAAGCACCTGGTGGAACTGCGCAGCTACCGAGTTCATTAGAGGAGCTACTTCTGAGTGCAACACTGGTAAAAACGTTAAAGGATTAATAGAGGAGCCATGTTGTGATGACTTAATTAAGGTGGAGCTTCAGAAAGATCAAGAGTTTTTAGAGAGACAGAGGCCTAAATTCAATGCATTCATATGCAAAGTCAAATTTCTTTAAAGTCATATTTGATATTTACAGAATTTTTATAACAACTGAAGTTAACATAGATACTGGATTGTGCTATAAAATGGCACTATTGACCTGGAAAATATATAAGACTGCCCCTTTAACATCAATCTGTTCTAATTAAGACATGCTGTCTCACCTTCATATGTGGATTGTAACTTGTCACAATAAGTCAGTTACATTTCCTGGAGTAACTTTTTGTGAAGAAAAAAAAACTTACTTGTAGGTTTAGTTTTACTGTACTCCACTTTTTACTTTTACTTGAGTAATATTACTGTGAAAATATCACTACTCCTACTTGATAAAATTACTGGATACCCTATACTGTGAGTAACTTCACTAAATGAAGAACAAGCCTGTTTTAATCAAAATTGCATGAGACACAGACACACACCTACAGTTTCAGTTAAAGTGAGACCGCTCGTTTTGTACACAAGCTTTGTTCTAATGTTATTTTCTCTCTACTGAGCCTTTTGCGCATCTTGGAGATCAGTATATATTGTTACTGGATACATTACATATGTGTGTGTGTGTGTGTGTGTGTGTGTGTGTGTGTGTGTGTGTGTGTGTGTAAATGTGAATATGAACTTGTTTTCTTTGCATTATTTGAGGTCTGAAAGTGCTGCATCCTTTTCGTTAATTTAACCATTTCTCATTTTCTGTAAATAAATACAAATATTTTGCTTGGAATTTCGGAGACATGTTGTGAGTAGTTCATAGAATAAAAGGAACAATGTTCATTTTACTCAAACATATACCTATGAAATGTAAAATCAGAGAAACTGATAATTTTACATTGGTCTCTTTTTTTTCCCCCAGAGCTGTATATTATGTTGCAGATAATAAAAACCCAAAATTCAACATGTGATATTATATTATGTGTAATATCACATAAGGTCACCCTTATTTGATATTAAATAATTTGGTGATTAGAAACATACAAGTATATTACAACAGAAATATGAAATATGCACAGGGCTCTTTTTCCATAAATAAAAGTGGATCAAGACTTTTGACCAGAATATTCAGTACGCAGAACATTCTGTATATCCAACGTCAGTGGAATAAGTTGGCCATCCTCTGCTGCAGGTAAAGGCCTGTGTCGGTTTACCTAGCCTCTGTGTGTTGTGTCGGGAAAGCAGAACGGGAGCATCCTCCACTCTGGTCCCCCTCTGTTCAGCGGGAGCAACAAACGCGCTGTAATTCGGTTGCCGGGGAGCTTCATTAGGCTCCTGTCAGCGGGCCCCCCAAAACAAGTCTGCAACACGGAACAGGTGTGTGCGCGCGACACAGCGCCATTGCTCTTTTGTGTGCGCGCGCGTGTTCGCGTAACCAAATGAAACAAAATACCACACAACATGCTGGGTCACATGTGAAGTACTTACATCAGTGTGTTTCTGTCGACGCTGAAAATAATGTGTAGCCCATCACATACACACGCACACACGCCGCTCACTGCACCTAGAATATATTGTGTTCTATCAAAATCAGATGACAGGCGTGGTCATTAAATGAAAAGCTAACAGCAGTTTGTTTGTTGCCAGGATCGGTTAATTAGCTGATGGGAGAGGAGGGTCTGTACCTTATGGAGGTCGATGCGGATCCTCTCCTCTCCTTTATGCGGGCTCTCGGGCCACAGGTGATAGCTGGAGCCGTAGTTGGGGCTGTCTTTGCTGCTGTGGCTGCCAGAAGCAGACGAGTTCCCCGCATATGCGTGCGGTGTTGCAGGAGGGGTTACGCGGCTGTGTGGCTGCGCCTGACCGCCCTCCGTTGCGATCCGTCCACACTTATTGCGATCTCTGTCACAGTGCTGCTGCTGCTGCTGCTGCTGCGACGGCTGGGGACGGAGCCCCGGCGCGCCTTGCTGCTGCTGCTGCTGCTGCAGCCGCTGCTGCTGCCGATGCTGCAGCAGCTGCTGCCGCTCCTGCTGTTGCAGCAGAGGAGCCCGGTGAGTTCTACATAGCTCTCCGGAGCCGTTTGCGCAGTAGTTGACGGGCAGGCTGCTTCCCACCAGTAGCTGTTGCTGCGCTCGCAATTGTGGGATCTGTTGCTGCTGCAGATCCTGAATCTGAAACTCGAACGCTTTCTTAGCCTCGTTTGACTCGCGTGCATTTAAAGAGTGCCCTTTTTGTGAGTTTGCACGGCTTCCTTCAGGGGAGGGGTCCCTCTGTTGGAGTCCTAAATGACGGTGTTGCTGCTGCTGCTGTGGCTGCAACAACTGCCTGTGGTCTCCTCCTCCCCTGCAGCGTTCCACGGTGTTCGCCTGTTGGTAATTATTGGCGCTCCTTCGGAGACGATCCCCTCTTCCAGATCTCCGGGAAAAGCGCAGAGAGGAGGAGGAAGACGTTGGTGGCGGCGGCAGAAGTGGTGGGAAAGGCGGGGAGGACTGCGGGGGGAAAGAGTCTACAGGATGGGATTGATTTGGAGGAAGGCTCGCTTCTTGTTCCAAGAAACTGCAGTGGCAGCTTGGAAAAACAGCCTCCCTCTCTGACTGCAGCGGCGGCGACGGTTGCTGCGAGCCGTCCGGGGCCCAGAGAATGGGATCCTGCCGCAGGTGCACCGGCTGACCGGCGCTGGGTTCGCCGCCTCGCTGTGAAGGTCGCCGGCTGCTGTCGCAGCTCGCCAGCGGCAGCAGGTCGCCGCTGTGAACCGATCTCCGAGGGGGCTGGCTCACACACGGGAGCTCCTGGAGGCTCTGGCGCTGAGCGGCGGTGGTTGGAGTGCGGACTCTGTGGTGAGAAGAGGGCGGGGGCGGCAGATTGAAAACGGGCGCGACTTGCTCTCGGCTCTGCTCGTTGTTCCCTCGCTCTTCGTCTGGTGTGTGGTGCTGATTGACCGCTCCCGCGTTCCGATGCCGCATCCCCTTATCCGCTTCGTCGCGCTGTGGGTGCTCCTTTGCCGTGCAGAGCTCCGACACCCATTCATTGCGATCAGTCCCAGCAGAGTAGGACCGACTAGTACCATTGGTAGGTTTGACCAGGACCTGCCTTAAGACATCACCGTACAGCCACAACACCGTCTTCGACTCAATATCGGTTCAATTCGTGCCATGCGCACAGGTTGCAGGGGATCGATGACTCTGGTAGGGTGCTCCCACAATAGGCAATGTGAGGTGCTAAAAAGTGGTTCACTCCTGCTTTCACGGTCAGTCTACTGCGGATCTCTACTTTTTCCACGCACTGTCAGAAATCCTTTCCGCCGCCGTGTCATCTGTCTGAATCGAACACGACACTTTGCTCCAACGTAGAGACGATTTCATTTCTATTTGCGGTGACATCATACGTCACCAAAGTGTGAGCTGTTGAGACAATAGTGAACGTCCTCGTGCAAATCCAATTTCCATGTATTGGTGAATGAGGGTATGAATCAAATCACCAGGGTAAGCCAGGCCGTCAGGGTCTCATCCTGCCACATTCCTGTAAGAGTTCATCATTAAATAGCTGCTTTAGTCTGACCAGGCGATGACCAGTCAGCAAGAAAAGCTGAGTAGATGTCTGCTTTTTCTTTTTTTTTTCCATCTGCCTAAACTGTCACATCATCACCAAATGAGCAGAAATGATCATAAATCAAACTTTAGGTATCAACATATTCTATAAGGTAAAGCAAATATGAAAAGGCTAAATAATTAAAAGAGTATAGGTCAAAAATAATGAAGGCAATTTAAAGCATGACAGTTTAAATATTATTTGAAGAATCCATGCAGGCATTGTGATAGAGGACCCTGCAAACATCTGCAGACCCCAGACTGGATTGTTGGATTTTATGTGATAGACCAACACAAAGGGAGCATATTATTTATGAGGTGGAAAATGGGTCATGGAATCTGAAAAGTGTGACATTTATACTCAGCCCTCCAAACCCCACCCCACACACACACACACATCCCCAACCCCTCCACTCCTCCCTGACTGTGCATGTGTGCACCACCTGTTGCCTCAATGCCAGACATCAGCTAAAATTTGCAAA
>NW_015113049.1:167704-176573 GCF_001443285.1 Poecilia latipinna
ATATTACAAATATAATCAGAAAAATAACTGTTTGTACTCCACCTCTTCACTCTGGTAGTGCTAAATAAATACCAGAGCAAACAGCGGCTTACAAATGATTATCTCATCTCAGTATGGTGTGAAAAATGTTTGCTCCCTTCCTGATTCCATTTTTTTTTTCATGTTTGTCACAATTCAGTGTTTCGGAACATCAAACCAATTGTAACCAAAATGCAGTTTTTTAATGAAGATGTTTATTATTATGGGAGATAAAAATCCAAACCTAAATGGCCCCGTGAGAAAAAATGATTGCCTCCTGTGTTGAAACATAACTTACCTGTGGTTTATCACACCAGAGTTCCTAAGGTGCATTTACAAATGTGCACAAAACTTTATCAGTATTCCTCTAATGTTGAAAAAGCACAATTTCACAATTGCAGTGTTTCCATTGTATAAGAAATATAATGAAAATAAGTTTGTATATACGACAAAACATGTTGCGCCACCATCCTCCAACTCCTGCTGTCTTCTTTGTGGCTTTCTGCAGTAGTAATGTCCTGTTGTTGATCATGTGACTAGTGAAAAAAAGTGTTTCCATTGCAATTTTTCCATTGGCAAAATTCAAATTCAAAATATTAATACAAAATATTAATAATTCAAAATATTAATACAGCCAAAAAAATGAATGACGCTTTATGACAACAGTCATAAATATTCATGAAGGCTTATTCATGTTCATGACAGGTGTTATGTCATGTTTATGAAAGTGTCATGACAGTCTTATTCACCCACCTTCAAATAAAGTGTTACCAAAAAAACACTTCACCCTAGTACCAAAAATTTTTAGCTTTTTCAAATTCAAGCAAATTTATTTTTGAAAATTAATTTTCAAAAACACACAGCAGGAACATAGCCCACAGTCAGTAAGTCGTTTACAGCAACATCTCACATCACTCTGTTCAATCCATTAATTGAAAATGGAAAGAGGATGGAGCAAATGCTGGTGCTAACCTGCCAAGACATGGACGTCTACCTAAAACTGAGGGGGAGAAGATTAATCTTAACAACGAGCAGCTCTGGAAGATGAATTTAGAACCTGGTATTTTTGGAAAAGAGGCAGGAGAAACAAATTGTTAATAGAAAGCTTCAAGAAGTCCTGTTAGCAAACATAAAAATTTGCTCTGATCAGATGAGAACCTAAGGTAACGGGTGCATCATCCTGTGGGGATGCTTTTATTCTACATAGGACATAGTCTTGTGCAAGAATGGCTTAGTCAAAGTCCAGACATGAATTCAGTAAAGAGGTAACCTAACATGTGTGAATGACTAATCAGGCAAATTTTGCAGTGCAAGAACTATTCCTCATAAAAGCTATGAAGAGATGCTGATGTTTCGTTCTTTACGTTCTAACGGGTCTGCAGTTCCTCTCCTGATCATACATTACACCACGCCAGGATGAACACATTTGTTTTAATTGCCTGTATTCATCCACACTAACATGTTCAGCCTGGGATTTGAGCCTTCCCTCTCACATCTGTATCTTTACGAAAGGTTTTGCTTACAAGGACTGGGGAGTATCAGGTTGAGGATGTTTTAAAAAGACGCGGTTGATAGCAGCTCACCATGGCTACATAGTGTCCGTCTCTAGGCAACCACAACAGCATCGGTCCATAGCGTTCTGGGGTCCTTTAGCTCCCGCCACGACAATTTAGCTGACCTTAATATATCCTGTGTTTTATTTTGGTCATTATTGTTACAATTAGTTTTGATATGTGTGTGTGTGATAGGCATGTCTATCGGACATTTATAGAAATAGGGAACAAATCGGGTCCCGTATCTGTTCAATATGGGACGCAACATTTAACAGCCAAATACGAGACGATTCTGTATTTTAAGGTATGGGTGGCAACCCTACTGGTGAGGCTTAAGCCCTCTTTATTGGCTGTGATAATTTCACTAAGGAACAAAATAATAACTTCTAAGGTGGAATTCAGAGATGTTTACCCAAGTATTACTGTGAAAACATTTGTCTAAGTCATTTGTTTTTTCAATGGTCATGTACAAAGGCATATGTAGGAGAAATCTATGTTCTAATGGCATTTCGTTGTTTCTTAATGTTTCATGGACTTTAAAGTAGTGATATTTGTAACAATGTGATTTTTAAAGGTCAAAGCAAAATCACTTATTTTGATCATTTACAAAATAAGTAAATGATCTTCAGCTTCATATGATCTGGTTTAGCAAAAAAGATTCACATACCTAAATAATTTCAGATTAAAATTTAAGATGTTCCAGTGCTCCATCAAATCTCAAAAGTTGAATCAACTCTTAAACCTCTTCTCAAGTTCAGGAAAAGTGCGCTGCTGAAACTGCAGGACCGCAGTCCCGAATGGAGGACAGGAGCTGCCCGCCCAAAACCCGTCACCTCTTCAGGTTTCAATGTTGTTTCCACGATCACTTTATAAGATAACTTGATTCTGGTCAGAACAAATATTTTACCAAGCACATGTTTTTTTTTCTTTTGGTCACTGTTATGGAGGACCAAAACCGACATAATAAGAAATAAAAGCATAAATATTTAGTTTTTCCTTTTCCTTACACATGAGTTTCCATCAAGTAATGTATATATTTTCTTTTTCATTTCCCCTTACACACACACACACACACACACAAACACACACACACACACACACACACACACATGTTTGCGTGGCTATCTTTGTGGGGACTTTCCACTGACTTCCATTCATTTCTACAGCCTAAACCTTACCTTTATCCTTTTCCTAACCCTAACCATCACATACCTAACCCTAACCAAAACTCAGTTCATACCTTAGCCCTAAATCTGACCCCTGACCCAAAAACAGGGTTTCCCCTTGTGGGGACCAGGCTTCGGTCCCCACAAGGAGCAATTGGTTCCCACAACGTGTCAGGAAAATCGTCCCCACAAGGTATTACAAACAAATGCACACACACACTTACACACACACACACACACATACTCTGATGCACCTTACTGCATCAGAGTATGTCACTTAACCTGTCTGTCACTAGAGGACCCAAATTTGGGTCCTCTAGTGACAGATTATGTATAGATAGTGGACCCACTAGAGGACCCAAATTTGGGTCCTCTAGTGACAGAGGTGTCAAACTCCAGTCCTCAAGGGCCTCTGTCCTGCAACTTTTAGATGTGCCTCTGCTGCACCACACCTGAAAAGAATAATTAGGTCATTAGCAAGGCTCAGGAGAACCGATCTACACAGGGAGGAGGTAATTAAGCCATTTCATTCCACTATTTTTTACCTGTGGCACATCTAAACACTGCAGGGCAGCAGCCCTTGAGGACTGGAGTTTGACACCCCTGTCATTGTGAATGACAACCTGAGACCAACAGGTTAATATATAAAAAAGGTATGGAAGTTTGGCCAATCAATCTTTGGAAAACAGGAGTACAAAAAAGCTTTTGTTTCAACTCAGTAGTTTAGTATTTACCCATGAGAAACTCTCTTTGTCATGCAAGACTGTAAAGCAGCCATCTTAAATTAGTCTGTCAGTTTACTTCATGTCATTGCAATGGCTGTTATCGTACACAGAAATGACCTACAGGAGAAACGCCACCAGCACAGAGTGTCTGGTGGAGCAGAAATGATGGAGAGCTCTGACCAGACAAAACCGTTCCCAGGTCAGTCTGTGTGAACGCTCATATCCATGATCAGCTACCTGCAGTTCTTCTGATTCTTGTTGTGATCCATCCTTTGGCTACACTGCATGAATTTCTAGGGCAGGCAGTAAAAAATGATGCCTGAGGTAACATGCTTGAGAGATCCAGGTTGTCAGCCACAGAAGTGGCAGAGGCAGGGCACTGTGCCCACTGATGAAATTTATCTCAGGCAGCGAAGATCACGGTCTTAGATTTGCTTATGTACTTAAATGACTACACAACCTTGCCATCATTCAAGAGGAGGAACATCCAGGGAGAATGACTGTTAGACATCGGCTGACATGTTTGCATCATGAAGTCCCATAAATAGGTGAAGAGTCCTGCAAGGCAGACAACACTGACAAATTAACTTCTGCTGCCATGACGGACAATGACAAAGCACAGGGAGTGCTATAGTGGACTGGCAAATTGCTATAATGCAAAAGCATGCCAGGTTACATCCAAGATGAGATGAGATGAGATGGTATGAGGTCCTATTTAAAGACCTGGAAAATGTGGTGTCCAAAGAGCATCCTGGGTGCACCAGCATCTCAGAGGAGTCATAAATTACAACAATTAGACTTTGTGGATGAAATCGCCTCTCTTAGAAGATGTTGAATTAAATTTTCTGACACTCAGCTCTTTTACTAAGATAGATGGCAGAAATGTTAAAAACAATATCCTTTGAAAGAAAAGGAAAAATGAAGAAAATCTGCAAAGATAATCTGAATTTCAAGAAAAGCTTAACTTAAACTGAAACAGAGGAAATTAAGATGTCAGTGGGCCAAGAGGGACACATTGTAGCAGCCTTTATAGTAATTATGCAGCTGTAGATTTCTATAAGGTTTAAGTTAAATTGTTTTTAATACAAAACTAATGAACATTTACATGTAAATACATGAGATTACAGCCAAGTGGCTAATTTCCATCTCCAGTTCCATTGACAGGTTGATGCTAAAACATGGTAAAAACAAGGAGAAAAAAAAACAAAATAATGGTACTAAATAAGAAATGCACAAACCTAAAAGGCCTAAATGGTATGTATGGTAACATAAAAATAATACATTCAATGTTGACATCTTTGGCTAATTTTTACAATGTTTTCTAAATGAAACTCCTTTAGTAACTTTTCTCTTTCAAAATGGCAACGAGTGATATATTTTTTTTATTTGTGTTGTTGGAGACTTTCATGGCGACAGCACTCTGCAGCTCGGCTGCAGCCTCTGTCATGAGCGAGCAGTGAGAGCGGCCATTAGCCGCCATTAGCTTCTCCAGCTTCCTCAGTACTGCATCCAGTCTCACACAGCTGTATGTTCAACACCAAACCTTCACCAAATAGTCAGAGCAGAGCAGACCCATTCCAGTCTGTGTCCATATTGCAAATAAATCACACATTTGTAAAGATGAGTAATGCTACTGAGCAATGCTCACCAGTAGTCATAGCTAATAATGTTGAACTAAAAGAATTGCACAAAAATGTCAAAACCTGCAAAAAGACATAAAGATAAAACCCTAAATAACATATAGACAGTTTATCAGCAAAAAAGTAGATTTGGTTACATTTCTCTCTACAGACACTTTGATGTCCCCAGCAGAATGTAGACAAAACACAGCAAAAGTACTGCAGTGGTATGGATGACCAAAACTGTTGTCCTCAAGAAATGTATATATACTGCTTTTCCTTCTCCTTACACATGTGTTGTCATCAAAAAATATATGTTTTTTTTTTCATTTTCTTTATACATACGCTGTCATCAGAAAATGTTTATTAATTTTTCTTTTCCTTACACGTGTTTTCGTCAACAAATGTATATATTTTGTTTTGTCCTCATATAAGTGTCTCCTTTTTTTTTTATTGTTTTTAGGTAATGAGACCTTGAGTCACTGATGGTGGAAGTGATCCAGAATCCAAACTTTCAAGATAAACTTGATGTAAAAATGGCGATAGTTGTTCTGAAAACTTTTTATAAAATTCTGCATTGAGACCATCAGTCCCTGGTGACTTATTTAGTTTTACTTTATTGATGGACTTTTGGATGTCTTCAGATATAATCAAGGAATCACATTGTTGTTTACTATTTTTACTAATTTGTTGCATTTTATTCAAAGAGTTAATAAATTCTGTGACAGTGTCATTGAAACATCTTGACTGATAAAATTCTTGGACAAGAGCTTCTCGGTAAGAAGAGATCTGAACAGATATTACTGATTTGAAGTTTCATAATACTGTTAGATATTTGTTGTCTTTGTTCTAATCTAAAAAAGTACAAAGAGTTTTTTTTTTCCTTTTTTTTTTAAATAATTTATGTCTTGATCTGAAGCCCCTTTAGCTTTACAAATGTAAATATTGTCCAGGTTCAGTTGTAATTAGTTTCATCTAATCTTTTGTTCTTCAGATATATTTTCCGCCAGAATACTGTTTAGTAAGATCATTTCTTTTTTTTTTACCTCTGATTCTAATTTCCCTTCTTCTTTCAGCTATTTCAGCTCCAGTTTTCATTAACATTTTTCGAAGTTCATATTTTATCTTCAAAATTTTTACTAACTTCTGTCTGACTGCAAGCTGACAAATAAATATTATTATAAATATTATTATAAATAAATATTATTATTTGTTAAATGTTTTCTTCCACTGTTTTATTAACTAACAGTGAAGAATAGAGTTTACAGTAAGCTGTAATTTAATTTTTTCAGTAGTGGTTTAATTTTTCAATTAAAATAAGCTTATGACCTGATAAAGGAGCTGGAAGAATATCCAAATTAATTTCATCAGCTATTAAATCAGACACTAGCTATAAATCAATTATTGATTTAAAGGAGCCTGTTATGCTTTGCCAAGTAAATTCAACTTTGGAGCTATTTTTTTGTCTCCAAAAGTTGATATCAAGTCTTCTAGAACCGTGTTTAGATTTGTATTAGACTTTGGAGGAAATCTATCTAATGCATTATTGAGAGTCAAATTGAAGTCCCCACCAATAACAATATTCATATTATGATGCTTTCCACATAAGTCATTCACCACGTTACTTAATCCATCATGAAGTTGCATATTTTCTGCTTTGGTAGCGGCCAATTCATCCAAACTATGAAAATCCCGACGGTGAACCTCTGAGTTTGAGAGGCACTAACTGAAACATAAGTTCTGCAGGGGGGTCCACAAGAAAAATAATAAATTCTGGAGTTATAACATTATTTTCTAATAAAGTTGCTGAGATAAGAGCTCCAGCTCATTGATAACCTGTTAGGTATCTCAGTCCAGGCAAGTCCAGTGTGATGCTAATCAATCAATCAGCAGAAGCTGAAGCCTGATGACACCACTCCTCATTTGCATTTAACTTTTCTTGATAATGCATCCAATGCACAAGGAAAAGTAAGAAAAGGAGACACTTTTATAAGGAAACGACACAACAAAATATAGACAAAAATGCATGTTCAGAAAAAAACATTTTTTGATGACAGTGCATGTATAAAGGAAAGGAAAAACAAAACATATATATTTCTTGACTGCAACACGTGTAAGGACAAGGAAAAACAATATATATATTTATGATTTTTCTTTATTATGTCTGTTTTTGTCTTCCATACAGTGGTAGATAGATATTTAGCAACAGTTTTGATAATATTCATCAGTGAAATAAAATATAATCAGAAAGCATATCACTATCACCAATGTCTTAGCTCTTCCCAAGAAAAATATAATCTTTTGTACTGTAGTAATAATGAAGCACTTCCACAGGGTATGCTCTATATCTGCAGCAGCCCAGGCCCATAGCACCAACATAACCTGATGATTAAGTTAAGACTGCAAGACACAGCTCTCAAATGCCAAATCTGGTCCCCTGTAAGTTTCTGCAGAGAGCCACATAGTTAGAACCAATAGTTGGTTGCTAAAAGTTTCTTATATAAGTATTTTTTAAATCTGTATTCCACCTAAATGAAATGTTCAATATTATTTAATTTCATGAAGTATGCAGCAAATGCAGAGACAGCTATTTATTAATATTTTTACAGTTTGTTATTGGGTCCTTTTATTAATACATTCTGCCACAACCAGCCTCTGAATTAAACAAACAGAACATTTACTAATGACTATCAAGAAACCCCCCAAAATATTTTGAATTCACCTGAGCGATCTAAGCCTGTCAAAGTCACGTTATACTTATTTGGGGCTCAGCTCAGCTGATTTATAATGTATATCAGGGCTGTAGAATAGATTGCAATGGGGATAATATTGGTAAATTTTGCAACAATATCAATTGCAATATGTGATTCTTTTCTTCATTTCTCATCTGTGCCACCATTGCCCTTTGAGCTTTAACATTTTGGACAGTGTCATTTGTGTCCAGTGTGAACATCTGCTGCCTTAGGACTCTGTCCACCAGGCTAAATATTATATTAATATGTAAAATCCAAGTTCAGAACATTATGAATTTATTAGTCAAAAATTATTATTGCCCTCTGGACAGTCCTTTGCCATATGAATATTGCACACACTAATGTTGCAATGACGAGATATTTGCAATATATTGTGCAGCTCTAATACATATATTTAGACCCGGCCACCCTTTAGGGCAGGGGTGGGCAATCCTGGTCCTCGAGGGCCGGTGTCCTGCAACTCTTAGATGTCTCCCTGGTCCAACACACTTGAATCCAATAGCTGAATCACCTCCTAAGTGCAGTGAAGTTCTCCAGAGTCCTGCTAATGACCTCATTATTTGACTCAGGTGTGTTGAAGTAAAGATGCATCTAAAAGTTGCAGGAAACCGGCCCTCGAGGCCTGGAGTTGCCCACCTCTGCTTTAGGGCATGCCACTCTGAGTGGGGATCCACTCCACCCCTAAAGCTCTCTCTAATAACAGTGATTTTATGTTTTCTGTAGAATGTCACAGTAAAGTTAAAATTAGCACATAATAATAACATCCATCCATCCATCCATTTTCTGAACACCCTTGTCCCTCAGTGGGGTCGGGAGGAGTGCTGGTGCCTATCTCCAGCTAACGTTCCGGGCGAGGGGCGGGGTACATCCTGGACAGGTCGCCAGTCTGTCGCAGATAATAATAACATAATAGGAATAAACATAATAATTTCAATTTTGTCATTATGTAAGAAAATATACACTGCCAGACAAAAAAAATATATGTGATTGTTGTCATGATTGTCTTTTATCTTACTAGGTCTCACTGAGGTAATG